>NC_079410.1:20149370-20449370 GCF_029220125.1 Pseudoliparis swirei | reverse complement strand
GCGATAGACGCGATATTTTCCCAGGCGGCGCGTTTGGGGCGACGCGATGTGGGCGGCCCGTTTACAGCGGTGCAATTTTCGCCCCGAGTTGAAATATTTCAATTTTGAGGCGGTCATCTTGCAACTCGGACCAATCAGCTCTTGTGTTCCGCTCTCGTAGCGCTGGAAGCGGAAGTTTTTCAGACATAACAGTAACTTCATCTGTGAAATTGACCGAGCTGTGTGAGCATACGGGTGATGTCATGAACCCAAACACGAGGGCGTTAGTGTGTGGGATGTCCACAACAAATTTAAAGCAGAACTTGTGGTTAGTTATTCTGGTTAATGAAGGAAGTGATAACGGTCTTTACGGAGACGAGGCACGGAGATAAGCCCCGCCCCGCCCCTCGCGGAGCGTCTCGACGCTTATGGTGAGAACACGGTGAATGGTCGAGCGAGTAAACTCACGCGTTTTGGGCGACGCGAAAAATCGCTTCGCTTTTGGTGTGAATGCACCTTAAGATCCATTTCCTTTAGGGCAGGTTTTTTTTTTTTTAATCAGTCGGAAAAATATATTATTTTGAAAAAGGAGCGGATCCACCCATGTGTATGTCTGAGCCGTGTTCAGGAGTCTTAAAGTTCGGGTTTATCGCTGCAGGCGAGTCTCACGCGCCGAACCCTCTGCTGGCGGCAGTGACAAAGAATCTTAAAACATATTCAACCTGCTCAATGAATTCTGTCACTTCAGGGAAATGACAACTGTTTTCAAGTTGGCCGATAAAGTCGCTACTGTGTGGGCGAGTGAACAGCGGAATATTCTACATGTTCCAGACGTTGACCGGGTGGAAGAGGCTTTTAAAAGAGTTTGAGCGGTACTCCAACCACAAAAGACCCGACTGCAAAAGAATAGACCTGCAACCCATTTGTAAACAAACCCACCCGGTGAATCGAGCCCGTCCGAGCTAGAAGAACATGTGTTGGAGATGCAAATGACGGTGGCCTTAAGGGACATTTCACACAACAACTCTGCCGGTGTTCTAATGACAGCGACCAGAACTCGGTTAGGAGCAGCGGACCAAACACACGTCTGTGTCGCCGTCTCCATCAGCGGCTCGTTGCAGGTAAACAAGCGCACGGCTCACACTAATTCGGCGTAATGATGAGTTGTAGTTTTGGCACTTCGTATAATTGTATGATGTCATATTTATTATGTCATTTATATTGCCGGTCCGTGAAAATAATTTCTGACACGGAACCGGTCCGTGGCTCAAAAAAGGTTGGGGACCGCTGCTTTAGGGGGCATGGCCAGATTATCCAGGTTCAATTTTTGGGATTTGTTGCTATGGTGATTTTTCCAAAGTTGCTTCGTGGAACCGAAAAGCCTCACTTGTGTAGTAATCCCCATCCTCGAAATTATCCCGCTTAACTACACTAGCCAGGTACGAGAAATAGTACACGCACAAAACACCTTAAGGAATGGTGTGTTACCAATCAGGCATGCAATGTGCTGTCTGTCCTGCATGCTTGTTTCGTCTATATGTGTGTTTGTTTTGTGTGTGTATGTCTTACTGTAGCTGGGTTTGTTTTGCCTGACGCATGCTGGAGCCCGTTATGTCTGCTCTGGTCTATTGGTGTACCCTTTATTTTTGCTGTGTTTTGGTTTTTGTCTATATGTTGTTGTCTGTTTGTCTATGAATTTTATTTCCATTTTATTTTGAGATTGTTATTTAAGGCTACCTTAAAAACATCTGGCCGGGGACAGCAGATGGAAATTAGCCTCTCTGGCTAACTCTGGTTCACTTACAGTCCAACCGTTGATTGGTGTGCATTGTCTCTGCAAAATAACTGAATAAATACCGTGAAACTTCTCATCGAGGATCATCTGTGATAGTTTCCTCTCCACGTCTCCCTGCAAAACACACGCAATTAGAAGGGGAGTTTCTCCGACTGTCCAGAAACCAAAAGAAACACCGACAACAAGAAGGTCTGAGCGTACCTCGGACAGTTTGATGAGGGAGGAAATATGTGCCATCTGTCGGAGAAAGGAAGGACAAGCAGAATGAGTAAAGACTTACATTAGTTTACTGGAAGTGTATTCATACAGAGTATATTAAATCTCAATGAACCGTTTTGGTATATTATGAGTCGATTATTTCTAGGCCCGCCACAATAATTACTTTATTGACTTGTCGTACCTCAATAGAAATGACCTCGATTATTTGAAGGTTTTATAGACTTGACATTGACCAATGATTTTTAAAAGGTCCTCACATTCCAGTTACAATGTATGAATATCAAATTCTTCGTGTGTCTAACACACGTAGAAAATTTAAATAAAAATGTTTTTGATGTCTTTTATAATTCAAAGTTCATTGCTTTCAGAAAGGGTGTACCTGCATTATCATTATTATGACAGTTATTTCGGGGGCAATACATCCTCCATCTACAGCAGATATTGTAACAGGACAAATTATTTCTTTCAATTCTTAACTTTGTCCAGTAATGCCTGTTTTTTCTAAATAAAAACACATTTTCTTGAGGTCATAAATCTTTTCAGATTGACTCCTCTGAGACTGAACAAATGCTCCGTATATCCTGGATGCGGTTCTGTGTCTGTCAGAAGGTCAGACACAGGTTGATGAACACAAGGAGGTGTTGAGGACTACCTGGACCCTGGAGAACGGTTCGATGACCCTGATGAGGTTCTGCTCCAGCAGGTTGTCATACAGTAAGGTCAGATGGGTGCTGATGATGGGGTCGTCCTTCAGCTCAGCTTTGTACTCAATTAGTGCCTTAGGGTAATTGGGAATAGAACATTTGAATCCCGGTAAAAAGGCCAAACATGCAGAAAGGCACACCGATAAAACAGCGGACTCATTAATAATGTTGTTATTGAACAGTTAAGTCTCAGAAAAGTCCACATACTGCATGAAAACTCGAGACACAAACCTGTTCCAAGTCATCCAGCGACCGGTTCTTGCTGGCTTGTGCCACACATTTCAATGAGTCAGTCTGCAGAAACAGAATATAAAACCAAAGGTTATGGGCACATTCATCATAAATATGTAACTACAGTATATCCAGGGATAGCCATCTATCTCAAATTAAAAACTGACTTTCAATGACCAGGGTCTTTCCTGCATAGAGAAAATGTGGGCGCGCGCCTAAGCCGTTTTCCCCCAATGCCTATGACAAATCCCGAGCGCCTAAAGGTGCGTTCACACCAAAAGCGAAACTATTTTTCGCGTCGCCCAAAACGCGTGAGTTTACTTGCTCGACCATTCACCGTGTTCAAGCCATGAGCGTCGAGACGCTGCGCGAGGGGCGGGGCTTATCTCTGTGTCTCGTCTCCGTAAAGACCGTTATCTCCTTCATCCACCAGAATAACTAACCACTAGTTCTGCTTTATATTTGTCGTGGACATCCCACACTAACGCCCTCGTGTTTGGGTTCATGACATCACCCGTAGGCTCACACAGCTCGGTCACTTTCACCGATGAAGTTACTGTTACGTCTGGAAGACTTCCGCTTCCAGCGCTACGAGAGCGGAACTCAAGAGCTGATTGGCCCGAGTTTCGAGATTACCGCCTCAAAGTTGAAATATTTCAACTCGGGGCGAAAATTGCGCCGCTGAAAACGCATCGGCCACATCGCGTCGCCCCAAACGCGCCGCCCGGGAAAATATCGCGTCTATCGCAGCCACAAGCGTCTGTAAGTTGACTTTTCATGAGATTCAGTCGCGCGAAAAAATAGTTTCGCTTTTGGTGTGAACGCACCTTTAGGCAAAAAAAAGTCTGCGATGGAAAAAAAGAAAAATAAATAAATGTGTTCATCACGTGCATGTCAGCGAATATGTTCTCAATAGTATGTTTCAATAAGGCTACAACCGAACCCTCGTTCTGTTTTGATCAATAGTAATCGAGTTGATAAGCGTGTCTTCTTGTCTGATCAATACGCAACTGTGAGGTGCGCGAATGGACAGAGCGGCCAGCGGCTGATCACTCACTCAACAGCCCGACATGCACGAATACACCTGGACTATTGTCAATCTATTAGCCTATCTATTTTAATCTAAAGTGGAAGCAAAATGATTTCCTCAAGCATAGCCTCCATTATTTATGGAAAGAAAAAAAATACATAGATGTCTGCTAATTACGGTGGGATGACAACACAGACCTCTCCCAAAAAAATTTTTTTGGGAGCACCGAAGACCCATTTTGACCCAGGAAAAACCCTGAATGACCCGACGCCCTTAGTTACTGTTGCTGATAATTAAGCTATGCGTTAGCTGGTTCAAAACCATATCTTAGCCTATTTAAGTCAATCCTAAAACTGCATGTTTCAGGTAATACAATTCAAAGTAAACTACACATTACTGTGTTTTGTTAATGACGTGCTCCTGACCTTGGGAATGAATGTATCACGTTAGCGTCTCACTTTAGAGCAGAGAAAAAACGCTGTTCTAATTTATTTTATTTAGCCTTTTTTTAGCGAGGAACATCCCATTGAGATGAAATTTCTTATTCCAGGGAGTCCCGGTAAAGACAGCAAGCAAGTTTGACATAAAAAAATATTGCACACCCTGAAGGTACGTTCACACCAAAACGCCTGCGTTTACTCGCCCGACCATTTGCCGTGTTCACGCCATAAGCGTTGCGTCGGTCCGCGAGGGGCGGGGCTTAACTCCGTGGCTTGCCTCCGTAAAGACCATTATCATTTACTTCATCCACCACGGAATAATGAACCACTAGTTCTGTTTTTATACTTGTTGAGGACTAGGGTTGGGTACCGGAAACCGGTGCCAATGTGGGCACCGGTTCCAATACAACCGGTGCCACCCGGACTGAAACGCAACGCACATTTCGGTGCTTCCTTCCGGTGCCTGAGCCGATTGAAATTGAAAATAACTATTGTTATGAACTTCTCTGGTGACTCCGCTCTGTCAGCAGGTTACGATAGCCTATCATATTTAACTTTGATAGCAGAGGCGTGCGCCGTGTGTGACTACGTGAACCCGTGTCGAGCACACCAGCGTCAGGCTGGGCGCGATGGGGAGACCGTCACCGGTCCCCCTGAACACGTGGAGACCGATGAATAAAAGAGCAGCCTGAACTCAGATTAGTACCGTAACGTTGATTGCAAGTCTTGCATTCATAAAAGTAGGCCAAGAAATAATAAATTATCCATTATATCTATTTATCGTTTTAAAAGTACCGGTTTAGCACTGGTATCGGAAAAAACCCAAACGATACCAATCCCTATCCCACAAACGTCAGAACATCTAACGCCCTCGTGTTTGGGTTCATGACATCACCCGTAGGCTCACTCAGCTCGGTCACTTTCACCGATTAAGTTGTCTGTTACGTCTGAAAGACTTCCGCTTCCAGCGCTACGGGAGCGGAACATCTAAATGTTGTTATTGTGTTCATAACATTATTGTCCGTCTTGTTCTGGTTCAACGGCGGCAGGACAGCGATGAGAGCTGATTGGCCCGAGTTGCGAAATTATCGCCTCGAAGTTGAGATATTTCAACTCGGGGCGAAAATTGCACCGCTGAAAATGCATCGCCCACATCGCGTCGCTTTTGGTGTGAACATACCTTCAGACAATTTTGATGGGGTTGTGATTGCAAATGGTTGAAATTAGAACCCAAAGTTTCGTAGGAATGTTAAAATGCTACCTCTCTGCCAGCGTGCCGCAGAGCTAGCTTGCCACTTGTGAGGGCCTGGACGTCCTCTGGCCTGAAACCGAAACAACACGCATGAGAAACAGCAGGGCAACAAAAACACATCCATCAATACCAGGTGCAAATCGTTTGGTGGTGACATTTGATTAGTGTGCCACTTACAAGTTTAGCATGATTTTGCAGAGCAGCATATATTTAAGGGATGTGATGGCCCGGGGGCTGTCGATGGAGTCGTAGCCCTCAAAGGCCTCGTAGAAATAGGAGTAAGCCGTCTTCCAGTCCTTCTCATCCGCTGCGTGAATGATCCCTGGAAACAAACACCCATGTCAGGTCAACAGGAAATGGCCGTTTTCTCCTGCCTGCAGCTTGAGCAACAGATCTCTCACAACAGTTTCTGTCCTGCCTCTGTACCTGACTGCATGTCTAAAGCCGCTTGTAGTTTTGGCGGGCAGTAGATGGCATTGGCGGTCGTCCTGGCTGAGGTGAGGGCGGCGCGGGCCTTGGGCAGGTTGCTCAGCCCGTGGTACGTCTTGCTCTCCAGCAGCTGCACCTCCACCAGCAGGGCCTTGTCGTCCATCTTCTTCAGCTCCTGCAACAACTGGGTGCCTGCGGAAGGGAAGGTTCAGAGTTGACGCCATGCTCACTAAATAAATACAATTTCCCCGTTATAAAAGTGAGAAATTTAAAAAAAGACAACAAATTTCTCAAGCAAACATCCTTCATTCACCTTTTATTTTAGTTTTAAACAAAAGGTTTATTTTTGTTCTCAAGAAACTAATAAACAAGAACTCCAGGATATGCAACACTCACCAAGTTGTAGCGCCTCCTGGTAGCACTTTGTGTCATAGTACAGTGCGATGAGACGAGCCTGAGGAGGGGAAAATATATATATATATACACTACCGTTCAAAAGTTTGGGATCACTTAGAAATGTCCTTATTTTTCAAAGAAAAGCATTGTTTTTCAATGAAGATAACATTAAATCAATCAGAAATACACTCTATACATTGTTAATGTGGTAAATGACTATTCTAGGTGGAAACGTCTGGTTTCTAATGAAATATCTCCATAGGTGTATAGAGGCCCATTTCCATCAACTATCACTCCAGTGTTCTAATGGTACATTGTGTTTGCTAATCACCTTAGAAGACTAATGGATGATTGGAAAACCCTTGAAAACCCTTGTGCAATTATGTTAGCACAGCTGAAAACAGTTATGCTGGAGATATAAACTATACAACTGGCCTTCCTTTGAGCTAGTTGATTATCTGGAGCATCACATTTGTGGGTTCGATAAGACTCTCAAAATGGCCAGAAAAAAAGAACTTTCATGTGAAACTCGCCAGTCTATTCTTGTTCTTAGAAATGAAGGCTATTCCATGTGAGAAATTGCAAAGAAACTGAAAATTTCCTACAGCGGTGTGTACTACTCTCTTCAGAGAACAGCACAAACGGGCTCTAACCAGAGCAGAAAGAGAAGTGGGAGGCCCCGGTGCACAACTCAGCAAGAAGACAAGTACATTAGAGTCTCTAGTTTGAGAAATAGACGCCTCACAGGTCCTCAACTGGCAGCTTCTTTAAATGGTAGCCGCAAAACGCCAGTGTCAACGTCGACAGTGAAGAGGCGACTCCGGGATGCTGGCCTTCTAGGCAGAGTGGCAAAAAAAAGCCAGATCTGAGACTGGCCAATAAAAGAAAAGATTGGTATGGGCAAAAGAACACAGGCATTGGACAGAGGAAGATTGGAAAAAGGTGTTATGGACAGATGAATCCAAGTTTGAGGTGTTTGGATCACACAGAAGAACATTTGTGAGACGCAGAACAGGTGAAAAGATGCTGGAAGAGTGCCTGACACCATCTGTCAAGCATGGTGGAGGTAATGTGATGGTCTGGGGCTGCTTTGGTGCTGGTAAAGTGGGAGATTTGTACCAGGTAAAAGGGATTTTAAATAAGGAAGGCTATCACTCCATTTTGCAACGCCATGCCATACCCTGTGGGCAGCACTTGATGGGAGCCAATTTCCTCCTCCAACAGGACAATGACCCAAAGCACACCTCCACATTGTGCAAGAACTATTTAGGAAAGAAGCAGGCAGCTGGTATGCTGTCTGTAATGGAGTGGCCAGCACAGTCACCAGATCTCAACCCCATTGAGCTGTTGTGGGAGCAGCTTGACCGTATGGTCCGCAAGAAGTGCCCATCAAGCCAATCCAACTTGTGGCAGGTGCTTCAGGAAGCGTGGGGTGAAATTTCAGACAGATTACCTCAACAAATTAACAGCTAGAATGCCAAAGGTCTGCAATGCTGTAATTGCTGCAAAAGGAGCATTCTTTGACGAAAGCAAAGTTTGAAGAAAAAAATTAATACTTCAAATACAAATCATTATTTCTAACCTTGTCAATGTCTTGACTATATTTTCTATACATTTTGCAACTCATTTGATAAATAAAAGTGTGAGTTTTCATGGAAAACACGAAATTGTCTGGGTGATCCCAAACTTTTGAACGGTAGTGTATATATTTTGTTGACCACTTGTTTGTTTATGGGTTGCTACTTAAATAACAAATATATAAAGTGTATGCAGCACAACACTACATGTTGTTTGCAACAACATTTTAACAACATGAAAACAAACATTGCACACACATGTAGGGGTGCATATTTTTCAGGGAATGGTTTATTGTGAAATAGAATTGATAAAAAGTGGGGTGTTTTCGACTGGTCCGGTCACAATAACACAAGCAACAGATTAACATCAAGCTCACAAAGTTGTGCCTTCAATCAAAAACTTTGTTACACTTACTCACATTTGTTGCTTTACAAGACAGAAAAATATAAAATAGTCAGAAATGCTTTAAGAATTCTTTCAGGACATAAATGAGAACTTAAGATAGTCTACATGTTTGGGGAAGCCGGGTTCGGTTTGTTCATTGTATTAAGTTCAGCTGCTGGTCACACCCGCTGAGGTGGCAACAGTATCCAAGAAATACTGCATGATTGACCCCGTACGCAACGCTACACAGAGCCCACACTGTACTAACTGCACTGATTTGGAGAAGCAGACAGAAGGGGGTCAAACTGATTGAGCAGCAAAAACAGGTTGAAAAGATAAAAGAAAGAAGCTAACGCTACAGAACAGTGTGAAAATGACAACGCTGCAACTAACGGTTATTTTAATAATGGATTAATCTGTTAACTATTTTTGGGATTAATCGGTTAAAAAAAAAAATGTCAACCCTATATTCAAAACAGGGTTCATACGGTCATGGAAAAGTCATTGAATTTTATAAGTTATTTCCAGGCCTGGAGTCATTGAAAAAAATTAAATCCTTGTGTAGCATTGCGCCAGTTAATGATGTGCTAACATATTCCGCTAATGTTAGCAGAGGTCAATATTAATTTCAATTGTTAGGGTCAAATGGCAAAATAAAGAAGATTCTTCCGGTGATTCAGCTAGTGTTTATGAGTACATAGATAACTAAACCAGAATAAGTCAATCCTAATCTTGAGATGGCCCGTTTGTTTGGGGTAGGGCTGCAACAACGAATCGATAAAAATCGATTATAAAAATAGTTGGCAACGAATTTCATTATCGATTCGTTGAGTCGCGCGATTATTACGGCGCTCAATAAGTCGCGGAGAATAAAAAAAGTTAAGTTGAGCGCAGAGGGGCGCAGGAGAAACAAGAGCGGAGGAAGAGGACAGACCATAATGTTGTGTTGTGAGAGACAATCAGCGCTGAGCTGCTCCGCTGTTGATGAATCTAATTGGCTGCTGCTGCGCTCGTGGCACTGGAAGCGGAAGTCATTTACGTAGTCGGAGACATTCACGGAGCTGTGTGTGCCTACGGTGACGTTATGAACCCAGACACCAGGGCGTTACATGTTACGACGTGAGTGGCATTTCCACAAGAGTATAACGTAGAAAAAGTGGTTATTTATTCCGTGGCAGAAAATATTTTTCCACGAAGAAAGGCAACGGAGATAAGCCACGCCCCCTCACCGACACATTTGATGCGTTTAACCCATAAATAGCCAACTCAGGAGAGTAAAGCGCTGCCAGTTCTGTTTGTGATGGGTTCATCCACATGCTGACCAGTGGATCTCCAGAACCTTTCCATGACTTTAAACCAAATTTCCATGATTAAACATTTTGTGAAAACTCTGTGTATACATTAACAAGTGAGAAGATGTAGTATGTAAACTAACAATGAGAATTCCAAAGCATACAGTATATATTCCGTGTAAATTAACATTTGAATATAACACATTTGCATTACTTTTCCAAACATTTTGGGATTAAAAAAAAAAATATTACTTTTCTAGGCCTGGAAATAGCCATTTAAAAATTCCGTGACTTTTCCAGGTTTTCCATGACCGTACGAAGCCTGTTTTGAATAAAGGGTTGAAAATTACGTTTTTTTATCCGATTAATCCAAAAAATAATCAACAGATTCATCGATTATCAAAATAATCGTTAGTTGCAGCCCTAGTTTGGGGCGACAATGCAAACATCCCCCCACAATTGTTGGCATCTTGACACAGCTATCTGGTGCCATATCTTGCGTACAAATGGCCAGTTTTCACTCACCCAAACCAAACCAGAGCAGCTCCAGAGGCTGAGCAAACCACCAGCACCACCTCAAGTCTCACCTCTAACCCCTGTCTGAGGAAGGTCCTCTTCTCCGCCTTGGCCCACTCTATGCATTCCAGGCAAAGCTCGACCTCCTGGCCCGTGGCGGCCTCCATGTCCAAGAACAGGTCCAGCAGGGAGCGGACTAGCCGGGCTGCCTTGGCCTTGGAGATGGAGTTGAGGAAGGGGCGCACGTATTTCAGCAGACCCCCAAGCTCTGAGACAAGAGAGTGAGAGGAAGCGAAAGGAGGTACTGCACACGAGTACCAAGGAATCGAAAAAGCTGGTGAACGCAAACAAATTTGATTCCAAATAGTATAACTAATAAAAGACTAACCTTCAGCCGTTTAACAACCACTTTGATATTGCAGTAAAGAACATTACAGACCGCTATCTAGTTACTCAGGACTACCTAATATTATCGGTTTGCAAACAGGGATGATATCGAAGTCTCGAGATAAGAACAAAACATTCACTGCATTAACTGTGTATTTTTCAGCTTTCGTAACATTTCAAACAACTTTTACTCAACCGCTTTACAGCACACATTTTACCAGAATCCCATGATGCACCTTTGGTAACACCCTCAGGTCACCTTGACACCAGTCACAATTGAATTCCCCAAAAAAAATCCACGGGATACTCTTAAAACAAAAAATGAAATACAACCCATTTGATCAGTCTTTTCTTGACAGACAATAAAATCAAAAGACATGATTGTGTCCAATTTAGATCTAAAATGTTTTTTAAAACTCAACAGAGCCAGGAGTCTTAACCCTTGTGGCTCGGAACACTGTAGTGACACAGTGTGGCATAATGAAAGAAAGGTGTGTGCGTGTGCGTCGATCACGAGCAATCACGTCCTGTTACCTGCAGCCTGTCCCGTCTTGGCCAGCAGCCCACCCAGCTCCAGGATGCTCTGCTCTTTAACGCGCACAGCCTCCTCATCGCTCTCCTGGATGTCCCGCTTCACTACAACAGAAATACACACACACAATGATGTATTCGGGTCCGTATTGACAAGAATTAATCACCGTGATGTGCGACCGGTGAAAGAAACACTGGCGTTCCACCCTGTCCGTCGGTCTCGAGACCCGGGGTCCCTCGGGTTGAGTGACAGGCAGCCAAGTGGCTGTCATATTAAACAATAAGCGACAATGACAGCTAAGCTACATATCTGCGCTTTTATAGTGGGCACACAGCGTCGTGCGGCACATGAGCACAACCTGAATGGCTTTGAAAAAAGTCGGCGGTGTTACCAGAGTCCACCACGCTCCACATTCGTCCCCTCGTCGGCCTGACAAGGCGAGGAACACCCGCCAACGAGGCTCGCGCTAACGGGTCGCGAGCCCGCCCGCCAGCAGGTTCCCCTCAAATGAATGAGTCGGGCATGCTAACGTTAGCTCGTCCGGCAAAGCTATACGGCTAGCCCGCTGGTGCTGCTGCTGACTCACTGCGCAAGCAGCGAGAGAAAAGAGACTAGCTAACCAGCCGTAGCTTCGCTACTGCCAGCCTGCTAACTCGGGCTGCCTCACACATGATGGACGGGTGGGCAGCGTCCGTGTTATGGGGTTCGCAGTTGTTTGTTTTCTCGCCAGTGTGGCGTTATGCCAATTATATTCACCTATAGAGTGCAATATATCGATAGAGGCATTCCGGTCCGTTCCAAGAAGAGACTGTGCTCTCTGAAACTCAGCCACTGCCGCGGCTGCCATCTTTCCTCTGCCTGCCTGCTGCTCCGAAGTCCGCTTTGCCTATTTGTTTTCCGGTCAGGTCGTTCAACGCGGTCGGGACAATGCCGCCCCCTAGCGGCGATGGAGGAGTTCAGCATGCAAAGAAGTTCAGGCACGTCAAAAAAAACGTGACAAATATTTTGGACTTCAGAACTATCTGGTTTATTAATGATGACACATGGTATTCCCTTTATAGCTTGTGAATACGTAGAGTAATCAATGTTTTATTTGAAGTTATTAATCCAATCAGCCAGCAATTTTCAGGGTTTCCACGATTAACTCTGCTGTTATTTCCACTCATCTTGTAATTGTAGGAGATTTTCACTATATCTCAAGTGGCCATAAATATGCAGCTGTAATACCATTTGATCAGACGGAAATAAAAGTGCGGAGCATTATAGACCGAGTAAATTGTGTAGCTGCAGATATTTGTGGAAGTAACTATGTGGAGACAAAAATAATACAGGGAAAACTGATATAAATGAAATAAAAAACTTTAAAAAAACTTTAAAACATTTTAAGTGTGCACTGTAATACAAGCTTTGGGTTTTCAGGGCTGAACAGTTGAATCACATTCACAAGGTGGTTACTGGGATTAAGGAACCCATTTAAACTACATACCTGCAAACTCATGAGGGGTGAAAAAGGTGACAACGGGGGGGGGGGGTGCAGGTGACTTTTTTTGTTGTCACCACACCACATCCACGTTGTTTGAAACCTCAAAGCTTTTAGAACCACAACTACAGTCATTTTATTGTTCTGACCACAAATGTAAATAAAAATAAACAGTTTAAGAACAAAAGGTCCTCCGCTCTGACTAAGCCCTATAATGATAGTAATAACAAATATACATTGTCATTATATATAATATGGTTAAAGTCATTCATGAACCAACTTCCTTTTTTTTTGCCTGAACAGTCCTCATGGACTTTTCCCTGAATCTGTTCTGTCTCTACCTGTTTGTCACGATACTCATATTATAACTTCTATACATATTACATACCTGCCATAAATATCATGATACCCGATACCAGAATTCAATACAATACCATAAAAACAATATGGTACCATAAATACGAGACTGGTATATTTATCTATAATAGCAATAAATAAAACATCTGTATGGTTCACTTTTTACCAACTTTTTCAACACTTAACAAATGACAGTAATATTAGTATTAATACAGCCAGATATGAATGAACTACATGGTTCCATCATAGCATTGATTATACACTGAGGCCGTTAGTCTCTGACCAGATGATACACAGTTCATCAGGATGAGCAGCTGTAGTTACACAACTTTACAGACAAACATATCACTTCTGGCATCTTTTTATTTTTTAAGCCAAAGTCGGTCTCTAAAGCTGCGCCACTTCTCTCCCTGTGAGCGCTGCGCAGCACAGTGTGCGCAGACAGCTCGACACGGAGCAGCGCGTGCGCTCTGATCGCTCTCTTAATGAAGTATCGATACTAAAAATATGCTAAATCACATCGTGTTTAACGTACGGGTACTTTGTTAGCATCGCTACACCGTGGAGCGTGACAGCAGCAGATGTAGCGGGCTGACATTCAAGCTAACCTGAACCCCCAAACGATGTCGACATCTGAACGCTGATTGGCCGAGACGCGATACGTCCAATCAAAGATGTTTTATTGCGAAGAGCACCACGTCACACTTTTCTCCGCGTCTCACTGCAATCTCAACGGCAGCGGGCCAGGTGGGCGAGGTGGGCAACCCCCCCCCCCAAAACAAAAACTCTTCGGATCTCCACGATTCACGTGGATGACCTATTTTGAGTTCAAGGTGACAAGTTTGCAGGTATGAAACTAGTAAAGTTACAGGCCAGACTCAAGGAAATGGGTAGCATACAGTAAACTAAAGTAAGACAAACATATTAAATATTTTACAAAAAAGATTGTATTTATTTCACAAAAAACAAAACAATCAAATAAAAATCCAATATCAAAAGTTAAGTCACTTATAACAGCTGTGTCTGCTTTCACAGGACAATGGACAGGTAGTCACAAACCTGAAAGCACAACAACAAAAAAGCAGTTAAGTTAAGCAGAGAACATATATGAGCAACATGTGCAATAATAAAATGGAAACAAATTGGCCAATGAGAAAAGGAAACTAGCAAAAAGTATTTTTTGGGTATTACCTTCCTGAAACTTAAGACTTGGCCCTACCTTGCAGCTCATCATGAGGTTGGGAGAGCCGTCTGTGTCGGGAGCTACGGAGAAAACAGGGTTGTGGAGACAGTCCTCCATGTGCTCCGACACCTTGGACTCCAGGAGACTCCTCAGGACGTCAGGGGTGACGTTCTGTTTCTGAAGACGGAAAGTCGTTGAATGAACCATGATTTTCTAACAGCACAATGGCAAATTACCTCAAAGGAAGACTCTTTTTTCTCCCCTGACGAGCTGAAGATGATCATAATCGTGTTCTCACCATAAGCGTCTAGACGCTCCGCGAGGGGCGGGGCTTATCTCTGTGTCTCGTCTCCGTAAAGACCGTTATCATCTCCTTCATCCACCAGAATAACTAACCACTAGTTCTGCTTTATATTTGTTGTGGACATCCCACACACTAACGCCCTCGTGTTTGGGTTCATGACATCACCCGTAGGCTCACACAGCTCGGTCACTTTCACCAATGAAGTTACTGTTACGTCTGAAAGACTTCCGCTTCCAGCGCTACGAGAGCGGAACTCAAGAGCTGATTGGCCCGAGTTGCGAGATGACCGCCTCAAAATTGAAATATTTCAGCTCGGGGCGAAAATTGCGCCGGTTAAAATGCGTCGCCCACTGGCGTCGCCCCAAATGTGCCGTCCGGAAAAATATCGCGTCTATCGCAGCCACACGCGTCTGTACGTTGACTTTTCATGGGATTTGGTCGCGCGAATAGTTTCGCTTTTGGTGTGAACGCACCTTAATGCTGCATTCACACCAATATTCACAATACTCATGTGAGTTTAATCTCAAGACTATTTGTGGTTTATTCATTAACTAAATTTGCACTTGAGGGGGCGTGGCTTATCTCTGTGGAAACAGTTATAGATTCCACCATATAAGAAATAACCTGCTTTATACTTGTTGTGGAAATCCCACCAACGTCGGAACATCTGATGCCCTCGTGTTTGGGTTCATAACATCACCCGTAGGCTCGGTGACTTTCACCGACTATGTTTGAATAACTGGATGAAAATCCTCTTTATTCGCATCCATCCTCATCTGTGCATTGACATGGAATCTACTTGCAACACTTTTAGTGTGAACGCAGGATATGTGTTGGTAAAATGGATCGGCTCATTTTAAGTGCCTCGTCAACCCAATAAATCCAATTATATTTCTTAAAATGTTCTTGCTGGAATGCATCATCCAATGAGATGTAAAATAATTCTGTGTGTGATTCTCTCTATTCTTCTCATGAGTCAACCTTAAAAATGTTCTACAATATTCTGGAGTCGTGGACGGAGCCTCAACATTTGTTATGAGGCAGGTGGAGTCACAGATCATCTAAGATGTCATGGATATTGTAGAGTACATGGATGGTATTGTGCACTACATGGGTATTGTACAGTACATGGATGGTATTGTACAGTATATGAGTATTGTACAGTACATAATTAGCTTAAAGCAGGCAATTGCACGGTTCATTACTCCTCTTGTCAAAGACATGATTGTTTTTAAAGCAATTTAATTTGAGGAAAATTATGTCAAAAGTACCTGCACATTAATGCTGTTAAAGCCTTTTCGATTGACAAAATCTACCTCGTTTGGGCGATTTGATGGCTCGAGAAAGTCTTTAATAAATGATTCCTTGTGGGCAGAATGGATAGCTCTCGCATAGGAAGTCATCATGACGTGATAAGAACGCTCTCCCTATAAAACGCAAATCTAATTAATGTCTCTCCTTCATCAATGGGATCTCTGAGTAAGGGAGCTGTAAGCTTTCCCAGCTAATTTAACTTAGCAGGTTCACATTTGTGTATGTGTTGCTATGGTGATTTTGCCAAACAAACTTTGTGGAATCAAATAGCCAGATTTATATAATCCAATCCTGAAAATTATCCCGCTAACAACGTTAGCCAGGTACGAGGAATAGGGCCCCGATCTAACACAACAGAGTGTAACAAACAAACAAACCTTGGTGTTATGGTACAGTCCACAGGGGCAGGAGAAGAAATGGCTGTTGATGTTCAAGTTGTTTCTGTGAGAGAGAAGAAGCATGCAAAACTGGAATCAGAAATATGTGTGTTTGTTTCAACCGCCACATGGCATTAGCGACAGATTTCCATGTTTGCATCGACAATTTATGGAAAAGAGAAATAAAAAAAATTAGAGATGCCTGTCCACAACTGGTTTTAAATTGTGTTTGTGCAATTTGAGATTGGTGGTTGAAGATATGTGAAACCATACGCCATTCCTCAGACTCACATGTGACATATGGGGCAAATAATATACGTGTCCTCCATCCCCTCCACAACAGACGATATGTACTGCTGCTCAAACTGAAGGTTCCTCTCGTACTCTTCAATAATAGACATTTCTGTGGCACAGAATACACAGTCAACAGGTTATCTTTTAGTTTTTTACAGTGCATCAGCAAAAACATCTCAACCCTGCCGCAAGCATATAATCACTTTGCTCTGTGGCATTTGTTTGAATATTATTACATTTATAATATAATACAAATATAATAAACATTGTGGTTTGAATGATCGAAATGTTGTACCATGAGACACCAGCTCCTGTTGGATTTCTTCCAGTACTGCCAGTTCATCGTACTCATTCATTACACCAAACATTTGCTTGTGGAAGAAAAGAAAGAAGCAAACAGACCGATTTCTTGTTAAGAAATAATTATTTTGACTTTTTTTTTGTTTAAAAAAATAGGTGCAGCGCAGTCTAAAAAGGGTAGAAGGTGATCTCTCTCTGGGAGTAGACATCTAACAGAGCAAAGAGAAAGAGAAAAAGAGAGAGAGAGAGAGACCCAGGAGTATTAGTAAACCTCGTTAGTAAGAGGAAAAGACTAACAGACCTCTTCCATGCCCTTTGGGCCCCACATCGAGGGCAGCCTCCGGTCCTCGGAGTGCAGAGCGCTCCACTCCTCCTCCATCACCTCCTGGACGATGATGGAGGCCCCGCAGCCGATCCGCTGCGGGCTCTCCCCATCTGCCGATACCTCTCCAGCAGCCTTGTCCGGCTGTTTTTCAGTCTGTCCACACAGCGCTGCGAAAATCGGAAGAGAAAAACAGAACATAAAAAAACTAGTATATTTACACATGAAGAAAGTATATGTACACATGCAGCAAGTATATTATGTACACATACAGCTAGTATATGTACACACAAAGCTAGCATATGTACACAAACAGACAGTTTATGTACACATGCAGCTAGTTATGCATACATACAGCTTACTAGCTGTCAGTTGTCAGCCATTAGATAGCTAAGCTAGCTGTTAGCTAACTCACAAGTTAACGTTCGCCAGCTGTGTTTCTCACCTGGCGGTACGTTTCCTTCCATGGCGGAGTGGTTCCTTTATAAAGTGAGCGGTGTCTGTGCAAAGAATCCATCTTAGCTGCCACTAGAGAGGGTAAAGTGACATAAATAATAAAAGAAGCACTAATGGCTCAAATTGGGGGAGAGTTCTAAAACAAAAACATGTCAGCGGTTTAACCCCGTGACCCGGAACCTAACGTGCGCTGCGTTCTTCTTCTTTTTAGGTTTTATAGCGGATGGCATCCAACAAAAGGTGCACTACCGCCACCTACTTGTATGGGTGTGTAGTCCAGAGTTATCAACACATTAAAAAAATAAATGAAAAACCTAACCTGTATCCTTCCACTCAATTATGTTTAAAAAAAATATTGCAGTACCTATTGCCACCAAGGTTAATGCATTTCTTAATTGCATTTCCTCTACTTCCAACTTCCTCGCAGCATGTCTATAAACTATGAATTTCTGAGTGTTTATTTATTAGTTGCATAGTTTTTGTTCAGTGTTATGTGTCCAATCCTCAGTCTGGTTCATATATTTTCTCCTACAATGCTTCCTCTGGTTAAATAAATTCCTAGATACAATAGTTAAGTCTAGTTCCGACATATTCCCTACATGTGAACATCTAACCTAGTCCCTCTACCATAATTTAAGGAAACCAAATTATGTCCCTCTATAGTAACTCTTTTATTACCTCCCCGTTTACATCTAGTCTTACTCCAACCCATAATGTGCTATATTAAAATCCCCACACCACCACCTTGTTGACACCTATCCTTTCAATTTCAGCCAGCCTATTCACATCAAATTTTTTACAGGGATTATGAAAATGTATAACTATGATCTCTCCTTCCCTTGTCCGGATCTCCACAGTTACATATTCTAGCTCAGTCCATATCTTTACTTATTATTTGCTCTTGACTTGCATACTGAGATGTGCGCTGGGTTGGATTGCATGATGAGTCTTTTACTTCTATGCTGTTTGGAAAAATAGTTCCTCTGGATTCAGAGACAATTCGTGATTTCAGATTTACTTAAGAGTGAAAATATTCTTTTGCTTTTCCTCTGTGAATTTGATTCCTTCAAATGATGCTGTTTCAAAGCCAAGAATGGCGTTACGGTGTAGAAATAATTATGAATTATATTAAGAAACTCTTTATTGTTGTGTTGGCCTGAACGTGATCAAACAGTGTGTCTAAAACCTATGGAATCAGCCTATAGACGATACTTAATCCAGAGGGTGTACTGCCTACTAATTATTCATACATATATATATATATTAATAATTTTACATTCATTAAATGTGTTGTAACTCTGTAATGCTGTCCATCTACACATGACATCTTTTGCTTCTGTCAATCCGGGGAGAGGGATCCTCTTCTGTTGCTCTCCTGAAGGTGTCTTCTCTTTTTTCTCTGTGAAAGGTTTTATTTTCATTTTTTGGGGAGTTTTTCCTGATCTGATGTGAGGTCAAAGGTCAGGGGTGTCGTATGTGTACAGATTCTAAAACCCTCTCAGGCAAATTTGTAATTTGAGATTCTGGGCTTTACAAACTGGCTAATAAAATCAATTGAATGGAATTGAACACATCTAAACATTTCTTCCATGTTTTAAATACATATTGCTGTTTGCAATCACTGATTCATTTCAAATTTATTCAAATTGATCTAATGTAGTAAAAACTTTACATTTTGTCTCCTGGTCCCCTAAAGTAAAGAAAAGCTGCATCCTTCCAAACGTAGGCTACTGTTCACTACTATATGTTACGGAGCAAAATCTAATATGCTCTTAAGGTTGATAATACATTGTGATCCCACTGCAAAAGTATATCAATAACATGAAGTCCATGTGGGCGAATGAACACTTAAAGGTTGCTGAAGCAAACATTAAAGGGAAATTAAGCACATTTGAAAAATCGTTAACGCGAATGGGCAAACATGAAAAACTCTATTTCGTGAAGTTATCAAGTATGGAAGTGCTCCATAAACAACATTTCTGCGTCCGAAATCTGCATACAATTCACCACATACACTTATTGCGTGTACTAGCCTACAGATCGCCTGAACTGTTATAACCACGTCGCCTAATGATAACTTCCACTCCTAACTACGGAAACCCGTTCTAAACCTTATGTCACCAAACGATTTGTTAAAACCATAAAGTCTGAATGAAGTAAAACATATATACATATTAGCAAAGTGAAATCAAAATTACTACACTAAAAATGGTTCATCGTGAAAGAACTGTCCGCCACTAACGCATAGCATTGTGGGATGTATAATACTCGCGTGTCCAGTGTGTGCGTGTAATATTTCTCCAGAAATAGTATGCAACTATTGTTTAATACAATTTAGTTTGACATACATGACATAAAAAAATCGCACGTATATTTGCGTAGTAGCATCTCAGTCTGGATTTTCGGACGCATGACATCGTCAATGGAGCACGAGCGAGTAGCTCGCGCTCACAAACGGACACAGACAGAACGCATTGGTCGGTGCTCCTCTTTAACCCGTCGAAGCGACCACTTTAACAGGGTATGTTTTAATGTGTGCGTGGCAGCGACGTCATGGGGGGAGGAGTCGGATGCGCCTCGAAGGTGGGCTCCGCTCGCTCAGGATCCTCACAGACGAGCGCGTGCCATCACCTTCGGAGCACTTCACGTGAGGCGACGCCAACTTTCCGCGCGCACTGCCGTACGACCAGAAGTTCGGTTCCCCAGGTGTTCTGAAGCGGTGAATGTATGTTGATAGTTCTGCGAGGACCCGCTGAGCTGCTAACAGGTGTCGGGGCGCTCGCGACCCGTCCAGAGAGAGAGAGAGAACATGTCCAATGGGAAAGACGCAAATGCTGCAGAAAAGTAGGCTCAACTGACACGGCAATGCAAAAAAAGTTTGTCTTTCTTTAAAATAGTTAATATCTTGAACCTGTTCTTCGCCGCCAGTTTGGGATTCTGTGGAGGAGGAATAATAATTGGCTATAATCATAAATTGGCCAGGAAATGCTGGATTTAGTCGTCGTTTCCTTGTCTTCTTCTGACGTAATGTTCCAGTAAGAGTTCCAGTTCAACACTGAAGCGGGTCTTGGTAAACAAAACATGGCCGACTGAAAACACTTCATTTGGACTCTAATATGTAATAGTATATAGCAGGTGCTGCAGTGTTATGATGCTCATATTGCATCGTGTGTTTTGTGGAAAGATTTAAACTTTTATTGCGTTTTGCACACACACACACACACACACACAGCTAAATCACCCATGTTTTCTGTTTTGTGCTGCAGCTCCTCGCAGATGACTCTGAAAGAGTGCCTGGACGAGTGCATGGAGGCGCTGGACCTCTTCCTTAACAACCACTTTAATGAGAGCCTAGAGATGCTGCGGCCAAGGTAAGAGAATTGACTCATGAGTCATAGTTGGCTCCATTGGGGGGGGGGGGGGGGGTGAGTCTTTAGGTTCATTCTCGGTAGTGCGTTTCAGCGTGCTGTCAGACATATTTAGTTCCCGGGGCTATCGGCCTGATGTCGAGGAAGGTCTCGCAGCGTGACGGTGGCCCCCCGTCCAGGCCCTTGGGTCTTCCAGGATATGAGGTGTTTGCTGAAGCTGACGCCCAAAGGCCTAACTGATCCCGAGAGCCAAGCGGTGCAAAAAATAAACAGTGTGCACAAGACCTGCCTGGGAACGGCAGCAGGGAGGAGATAGGAAGCGTAAAGAGAAGCACATACTGTATATTTCACTCTTATCTTTTTCACAACAGTAGCCGGCCTCTCTTGTTTGCTTACAGTGTGACGTTGTGTTGATTACTACCTTTCTGCGTCCCCCCTCCCTATGTAGAGTTAACGAGAGCATGTACCACGCTCTTATCTACGCCACAGTGCTGGAAATGCAGGCCATGATGACTTTCCAGCCGGAGGACATCAGCAACGCAGGAAATACCATGAAGAATGCCCAGGAGGTCTGCCAGAGGTCAGGATGGTCACGTGACCCTCAATGGGTTTTGACAGAGTATCATTTTGTGCCCTAAAAGCGCAGTACTTTTTTTTTCCCCCTCAGTCGCGACAGGCACATTTATCACAAAATTAATTTCCATGGCCCGATTTGACTGTGTTTGCATGAGAGGAGCCATTGTAGCCTAGCAGGCTGCTAAGATAGCCTGGACACATGTTGTAATTAGCGGATGATTGCTGTCTGCAAATATGTGGTTGGCGGGAATTATCAACAGAATATTACTAATATTTTTTTATGCTGAAATATTGTTTGGTGTTTCAGGTTCCGACGGAAGTCACCGAGTTTGTCTAACAAGTCGGTCGGGGGTTCGCTCACTGAAGGTAAAAAGTCCACCCTAAATCGATTTTTGTTAGATTTGTTTTCCTTATTTCAATGGCGATATCCATTTGGTTTTCAACTATGTTTCATTGATAATTACACCCGCGGTATAAAAAGAAAAAAATAAGGTCCATGCTAATTAGCTAATTTATTGGTGTGTCGTGTCTCGGCATCTCTGAGCTGGATAACAACATTCTACGGTAAAAGCTTCGTTTTTTTAAGTGATCATGTCGCTAAATAAGAGGACAGCGGATCACCAAATAATTACAATTCATCCTGTGACAGGAATGGCTGCAATTGTATGTTATGTATGACTAAATGTGTGTCTGTGTGTGTTTTTGCAGTGCAGCTTCATGCGGAAGTGTGTTACGCAGAGTGCCAACTCCAAAGAGCTGCTCTCACCTTCTTACAGGTGTGGTAGGCGAAGCCACTCTTTACAACTCCTCCATGAACTATATATATATATATATATATATCCTAAAGCACACAACTGGTTCCCACATGATCCAGCTTGTCAACACAGTGTATAATTTTTTGTAAATATGTGGCATGCAAATTCCACTCATGTCATTGTCCATTCCATAGAGCTAAATCTAATCCAAGCACCTCTTCTCAAATTCATTCTTGTCCTCTTATTAATGTTTTTATTAATGGATTTAATTTTTGCAGGATGAGAACATGGTGAGTTTCATCAAAGGGGGGATAAAAGTACGAAACAGTTACCTCATTTACAAGTAAGTAAAGAGGTATTTGGCGAATATGACTGGTGTGTTACGTTCATGTGAAAAAAGTATTTATTACGGTATTATTATTCAGTATTAGTAAGGGACTCCAACAATTTGCCTTTAATAGTTTTGGAGGAAACCTTTTAAAGAGTGACTATCATTACCTTCGCATTGAAAATGCGGAAGGTTATGTTTTGATCGCCGTGTATTTATTTATTTATTTGTATGCGTGTTATTCGCATAACACAAAAAGTATTAAACCGAATCGCATGAAATTCGGTGGGATGATTGGTTATTATCCGGGGACCATTTGATTATATTTTGGGATCAATCGGGTCAAAGGTCAAGGTCATGAAAAGGTCAAAATCTTTTTACCATAGCATGGTCAATTTGTATCCAATTGGCATGCAACTAATGCCAAAATGTTCATAATTCAATGCCCAATCTTGTGAAATGCGAAGGTATGCGCTCTACCGAGTGCCCATTCTAGTTATGTCATAGTTTTGTCATATTTTTATTTTTTACATTTTACTCCCAAGTTTTTCTCGTGCAGATTTATTCTTTTTTCCTTAAATTTTTTATTTAATTTAATTAATTTATCGGGCAGATAAGGTATGAAAAAAAAGGATGCTGTTAAGTTGCCTTTTGGGAAATGAAGGATAAAGTGTTTTTTGGACTAAAGTCAGACTATTTTAGCCTCTGCTGCACAGAGTCAGTTTAATCTGTACAATACAAAATCCCTAGCCTTATGGAAGTAATCACCAGAGTACCCTTTTTACATTTCTCTTTCCTCTCTTAGTCACGTTCCATACACAGTATAGGGTGTTTTCTTTTTCTTTTCTTTTTTCAAACTGACACAGATGCCTTGTTGTTATTTTTCATCCAGAGAACTGCATTCCTTCATTAAATCTCACAGCTGTCTCAAAGAACCGAGCCACGTGCACTTAGAGGGAGGAATATCATTTGGAATCGGAGCGTTTAACCTGGTACGTGTCTTTTAACAACATCAGTTGAATGCGTGTCGTGTGTAATCGTTTGTCTCCTTCATTCATAGACACTCTCTCTGTTTCCTCCGAGGATACTCAAAGTCTTGGAGTTCGCGGGATTCTCCGGAGATAAGGTGCAATACACTCATTTCCCCCCGTTTTAGCTTTTTCACTCCTTCGCTCGCGCTCACACTCATGGGTGTGGTCCCTTTTTATTTAGGAATACGGTCTGTCCCTGCTGCACGATGGTGCGACGGGGATAAATCTGCGCTCCATGCTGTGCGCTCTGCTGCTGCTCTGCTACTACACCTTTCTCACGTTCATACTAGGTAGGGCCGGGCCCCAAATATTGCAGATTCGGATAATTTAGATCTGTGCGATAAGCTCAACGTCGTAACATGTCACGTCTCTGTTCTGTCCTCTCAGGCACAGGTGAGGGAGAAGTCACTGAAGCCGAGAGGCTGCTGAAACCTTTCCTTCTCCGCTACCCACGGGTGAGTGTCAATCAGGATTATTAATAACTATTGTTCTTGTAATCTTTATTAGTTGGAATGCACTATTGTTCTTGGCTTCTTTAATAAACTTTTTATTATTATTATTCTATTTATTCCGTAACTTTTTTGTCCCTCTTCTAGTCCTTCATATATTCAGCTATTTAAACCATTCAAAGGAATAGAGGGGAAAGACTTTTCATATTTCAAATGTTTTAATTTTTGTAATCTTTAAATACTTTAATGTTGTTTTTCTTGAATCAGATCCTATGGAGAAAATCTTCAATTTAAAAAAACTTACAGTATCTTCATATTTTCAGCAAATTCAGCTATTACATTTTTTTTATGTTCACACAGCCTTCACCTATTACTGTATATTTTCAAATATTTTTTATCTTTTCAAATTTTCAAATGATGAATTATTTTATGGAATAAATAATGAATGGGATCCAATGGTGGAAATCTTCAAGCCCGCTTAAACTTGTTCAACTTTAAAAGCTTACAATATCGACATACATTCAGCTAAAGAAACAATTCCACCTTTAAAATGTTGAGAACATTGTTAGCTAAAACAACCCTTTTTAGTTTGGTGTTTTTCAGCTCGTCTTGCAGTTTTCAATGTGTGTGTGTGGGGGACCTAAAGGTGCGTTCACACCAAAAGCGGAAACAAAATTTGCGTCGCCCAAAACGCGTGAGTTTACTCGCTCGACCATTCACCGTGTTCAAGCCATAAGCGTCGAGACGCTCCGCGAGGGGCGGGGCTTATCTCCGTGTCTCGACTCCGTAAAGACCGTTATCATTTCCTTCATCCACCAGAATAACTAACCACTAGTTCTGCTTTATACTTGTTGTGGACATCCCACACACTAACGCCCTCGTGTTTGGATTCATGACGTCACCCATAGGCTCACACAGCTCGGTCACTTTCACCGATGAAGTTACTGTTACGTCTGAAACACTTCCGCCTCCAGCGCTACGAGAGCGGAACACAAGAGCTGATTGGCCCGAGTTGCGAGATTACCGCCTCAAAGTTGAAATATTTCAACTCGGGGCGAAAATTGCGCCGCTGAAAACACACCGCTGTAAACGTGTCGCCCACATCGCGTCGCCCCAAACGCGCCGCCCGCTTTTATAATAATAACAAATAATAATAATAATAACCTTCAATTTTATATAGCGCCTCTCTAAATACCCAAAGTCGCTTACAGAGTCCAGAGTCCAGTAGTCATACACACACAGTCATACCGGTGGTGGTAAGCTACATCAGTAGCCACAGCTGCCCTGGGGCAGACTGACGGAAGCGAGGCTGCGAATCAGCGCCTACGGCCCCTCCGACCACCACCATCATTCATTCACATCCATACAATGCTTTTGGTGTGAACGCACCTTTAGAGCGGTGACGTCTTCGCTAAAGTGCAGTGCTGCTTCAGAATCTTGCAAAAAAAAGATTTGTATATCGTCACTACGGCCACAATTCTTACTCTTTAGGCATTATTTTCTGGTAAAGTAGTAGGGAATCTTGTACTTGTCGTAGACATGTGACAATGGAATCCAACAGTTTCCCAGATTTTTCTAGAGAAGCCTTAACGAGGGAGCAAGTCCACATTTTGCCCCATAGAGCACCATAACAACTTTCCCTCCAAAAAGATTTCTCACAGACAATCGTACCTGCTTTCTAAATCGCCGCTAGAGACACATGTCTTACCCGACAGTCCCACCATTCACACTATCTGTTCATCAAGTCATCCTTCCTCTCAAACAATATTGGCGAAAGAAATGGAGTGACGGTTATCTGACTTTTTGAGTTTGATAGGAGTTCCCTAGCTTTAACTCCATGTTAATTCTGGCAACTGTCTTCCCTTTGAAGCGATCACTTTGATGTTGGCAGCACACAGGTGTTCTCACTAGAGCAGTTTGACACACACAGATTCTCATTTATGATATATAGTGGGGTCCGAGCTGCGGAGGAGGGATAGAAAAGGAACGCATGCAAGGAAAGAAGGAAGGAGGCGAGGAAGTAAGGTAGGAAGGAACCTAGGCAATGAGGCAAGGAAGGAAGTAAGGAAAGGAGGCAAGGAAGGAAAGGAGGTATGAAAGTCACAAAAAACAGACTCCGCCCCTGTCACAACAAACAGGCTCCTCCCCGTCACAAAAAAAACAGACTCCTCCCCGAACCAGAAAACAGACTCCTCCCCCGTAACGGATAACAGACTCCGCCCCCGTCACAAAAAACAGACTCCGCCCCATCAAAAAAACCGGCTCCTCCCCCGTAACAGAAAACAGACTCCTCCCCCATTAACAGAAAACAGACTCCGCCCCCGTCACAAAAAACCAACTCCGCCCCGTCACAATAAACAGACTCCTCCCCCGTAACAGAAAACAGACTCCTCCCCCGTAATGGAAAACAGACTCCGCCCCCGTCACAAAAAACAGACTCCGCCCCCGTAAAAAAAACAGGCTCCTCCCCCATCACAAAAAACAGACTCCTCCCCTGTAACGGAAAACAGACTCCGCCCCGTCACAAAAAACAGACTCCTCCCCCGTAAAGGAAAAAAGACTCCGCCCCGTCACAAAAAACAGACTCCGCCCCCGTAATGGAAAACAGACTCCACCCCCGTCACAAAAAAAAGACTCCTACCCCGTAACGGAAAACAGGCTCCTCCCCCGTAACAAAAACAGAATCACAAAAAAGTGTATTTATCTTTGAATGTTAGCATTTTGGGTTTGGGAAGGTACTATGCTAGCTTGTTTGCGACTGGCTGTTAGCTTGCAAGGCTACTGCAGCTCACTGCCTAGCTTCTAGAAAGAACCATTGGGTTACTCTATGTTGTGTAATAAACATAACACAGTATCCCTATGTAAACTCCACTGGTTTGAAGACTAAATAAAAGATTTCCATCATACTTTAGGCTTCTGGGGTTGTGCAATAGATTCTAACTAATAATAATATTACTAACCAGTAATAACAATACAAATTAGCTTTGTGTGTATCTAGTGGTTATGATGTGCATTGTTTAAATGTTTTCTTTGTTTGTACTTTTGAGGCAGCTGTATAATTCGATATGTTACGTGTAGACTGGGATATTAAAGTAGATTGTACCGTATCATAGGGCCAAAATATTCTCACCATATGTGTTTTTTTATATATTGACTTATGTTTATGTCGAGGATATACATTTAATAATAATTAATAACAATACTCATTCTACATCTTTCAGTTTTTTTTAAGAGTCTTAAAGAAACCATAAAATGTGTTATGTTTTACAATATACAATTATTTATTATCTGAACGTGTCAGGGTTGGCTACATATGAACATCTGCCACACTTCTCGTTCCAAAAGCGAAAACCTTTTGTGGACAATTTGCAGCTGCAACAAGTTTGGCCGTTCGTCTGGTGTTTTTTGTCGTCGAGGAAAGTAAAAATCAGGATATGACGGCCTCTGCTGCATCTATTTTGAGCATTCGTATTTCAATGTGCCTCTTATGAACACTCAAACTTTACTATACGTCACTAAAGTACTCCATTAAATGATCAATCAGTTTTCTTTTCCTTAAGTTTCCCTTCTATTTATCTCATTTTTGTAGTTGTGGGCCATCGTTTCTCCCGATTTAATGAAAATACATAGATTTTACTCCCCATTAATGGCTGAGATTTTGGTACAGACCCGTACGTGCCTTTTTGAGGGAAATTGGTTGAGATCATCTGGATGAACACCATTGTTTTCTTTCCCTATCATACTTTGTTTTTATTACATCTCACCAATTAGTGGTTACAGTGAGTACAGAAGTATCATTAATGTAAAAAAAAGTTCCTCGTTGCCAATAGTTGTATGCCAATGTTTGTATTACGTCTCCTGCCAGATCCTCATTAACACTTCTCTTTTCTTTGGGCGCCACCTTGTTAGTGTAATTGTTTTATTTTTACTCCATTGTGTCTCACCGTAGGTCAGCTCTTTCTGACAGATCCCTCCTTCCACTCACATGGTTTCTCTTTTCTTTCCATCATCCCCACCCTGATTAATTGTCCGATGTGCACTCCACCTTACTCTCTCCGCATGTTCCTTCTGCACCCGGAATTCTGAGCGCCATATCTCCTTCTGTTTTTACACACTAACACTCCGACCATTTCACCTGACTCACATTCTTGTAAATTCACAATCCCTGTTAACACTCCACCTTTTACCTACACGCCTGCCCATCCCAGAGAACAAACTCAGCGCTCTGACACAATGTGTACTAAACCATAATGGAAATGTCTTGGTTGCCAAGAGTCATTTTAAAACAACAGGTGTGCCTGCAGATAGGTGGTTATTTAACAGACAGATGATTGATATGTAATACTGTAACACTGGTGGCTAATAAGCCTCCATATTCAATTAAGTTTATTTTGTATAGCCCAGAATTACAAATTTGCCTCAGAGGGTTTTACAATCTGTACACATACGACATCTCTGACCTTTAACCTCACATCGGATCAGGGAAAACTCCCAAAATAACAGAAAAAACCCTTTCACAGGGAAACAAGGGAAGAAACCTTCAGTAGAGCAACAGAGGAAGATCCCTCTCGCTGAATGGACAGAAGCAATAGATCTCATGTGAACAAAATGAACAGCTTTACAGAATTACAACACATTCAATGAATGTGAAATTATTAATGTACATGGACCACGATCCATTTAAACAGAATTTAAAATGTGATTCTGGATTTTACAGAGCCAGTGCACAGCAGCTCCCTGTCAATGCTGTTGAATGGTCTACGGTCTTACAAAAGTCAGACCGGTACAGAGATCAATCCTTTATCTCATGAGGTCATTTGTCATTTTACAAAGAATATATTGAGATATTTATTTGTACTTTCTTTTTCTTCTTTCTAGGGAGCAATATTTCTCTTCTTTGCAGGCAGGACTGAAGAGATCAAGGGGAATATTGATGAGGTGCGTTTCATAAAATATTTCACTTTTTTTTTTATGGGAAGCATCAAAGATGAGGAAACATGTTTACGTACAAACAAACATCCAACATTGGAAAAATGTACTAATTAATTGATGCATGCCTGCGTACGTCTATATATATATATATATATGTGTGTATGTGTATATTCTGTGCATATATATATATATTAATTATGTATTTATATTTATATATATATATAAATATATATATTTTTTTATATATATATATATATATACATTCTTGTACGTTTTAATGCATTTTAGGTAACATAGGGTGCATGATCTCATACACAAAGGGTCATGTAGAACCCCATTTAATGTGCTATACGATGTGTGCTGCCAGGCGGTGGCACTCTTTGAGGACGGCTGCAAGGCCCAGCAGGCCTGGAAGCAGTTCCATCACATGTGCTACTGGGAGCTGATGTGGTGCTTCACCTACAAGCGGGCTTGGAAGATGGCGTACTTCTATGCAGACCTACTGAGCAAGGAGAGCCGCTGGTCCAAGGTACAGGACGAGGGGGAATTTGATTGGGCCAATATCTCTCGACCTGTGCGTCCAAAAAATCCTCTTGAGAGAAAAATGAGCAACTTGTGTGTTTGTGCTTTCTCCCTGCTAGACCATGTATGTTTACATGAAAGCTGCTTACCTCAGCATGCTGCGTGAAGATGAGGCCAGGCCTTTTGGGGAGGACGAGGTCGAGCTCTTCAGGTAACCACACACACATACACACACACACATTGGATGTTGCATGACTTATCCCGGGAACACACTGTCCTGAGGTTCATGACATACTTGCACTTTTAACAAAGTGAAACGTGTTCACACACGTGCAACTGGAGGATGAAAGAGTGCATTTGCTGGGGGATGGGGGTAGATCAGTTGCATCATCTCTGGCCAATATTGCAATGTCTTGTGACAATTCTGAACTGGAAGCCAAAGCCATCACAGGTTTTACACGTCTGTATTGTTGTTGTGTGAGCAGTCGAGCTGACAAAACATGGACCAGTTTCTCAGTAACCTCTTGGGAATAAAGCTCAGAGTCGTGGCAATATTTCTTAAACGATAAATGTGCTGTTAATGTATGATAAACCCACCAAATAAAAAATGTTTTAGTCCAAACATAAAAGGTTTGAGGCACTGTCTCACTAATTCAGTGTTACTTGAATGTGGGTACGAGAACCCTCATGCTGGGTTCACACCAAAAGCGTTGCGAATCTTTCAAAAGTGTAGATCCCATGCAAAGTCAATGCGCAGATGCGAATGACAAACTTTTTCGTCAGAAAGCGCGAATGATGCGAATAGAGCAAAGCGGGGGGGAAAACGGCTGACGCTGAGTTGCGAAAGCCAATCATCGTTGAGATGCTCCGCCCGTCATCACTGACGTCGTGCCGTTGCTGAATTTAACTACTGCTGCTACTCTAGTAGCACTGGAAGAGACAGTCATTCAGATGTAGTCGGTGAAAGTCATCGAGCTGTGTGAGCCCACGGATGATGTTATGTTTATATTAGGGCTGTCAATCGATTAAAAAAAAGTAACTAATTAATCGCACATTTTGAAATTCATTAATCGCAATTAAAAGTTAAAAGTTCATTCATTTTAAAAACCAAACTTCACACATAGCTGTGTTTTCAAAGAGGCTCCTACCTATAAAGTGCCAGCGAGGTATTTAATATTGTGGATGATAAATTGTTTCTTCAGTGAAACATCAGATTAGTAAAAAAAAAGAAGTATATTGAGACCCCATTGGTCCTGTCATCTTTAACACTGAACAGCAGCAGAAACAGTGGCCTTGGTAAACTAACTGACATTCAAATATTCACGTTAACCCTCTGGAGGCTGGGCTCATTTTATACATTTTACAACAACAACAAAATTCACCTTTTAAAGGCGTTTTCATATGACACATCCCCACGTGTTATACATCAAACATTCAAGAACAATCTCAGCTCTCTATTCAATGAGGCTCAGTTGTCCTTCGTTTTACACTACATTTTTTGCCCGTTTTCAGTGCACCATCCGGGTACTTTCAGTGCACTGAATTCTGCTGGTTTTGTCAGTGTGGCGCACTTCGAGCACTGAAAGTCAGTGCTCGAAGTGCTCAAGTGTGCGGTAGTAGACACAGCCCTGGTTGTCGTGTTCTCTGCTCTCTGACTGACAGGCTGCTATAGAGCCTCACCTGTGAGGTGGGAGGTCCTTTGTGATTTACTGAGTGTTCATTGGTTGTTTTTTCCCCAAAATGTTGACAGACAAACGGATTGACCAATCACGGTGAAGGTTTCGTGTGACGAGTTCTTTCCGCGCCGCGTCACCTGACACGTCGCCCCTCCGTTCCTCTGTGGATCAGAGGGGAAGACGGGAGGAAGGAGCGGAGGAGGAAACCCGACTGATTCATCCACGAGTTTAAACTGATTTCTGCTCCTTATTTTCGTGGAGAAATAATTGTTTTAAAAACGGAAACAGTGTTAAACCGTACTGCCGCGGTTTGACACTCGGTTTGAGTGTAAAAACTTCAACGAACACCGGAAGTAAACAAAGTTGCGTTAATTGCGTTAAAATATTTTAGTGCGTTAACGCGGCCAAATTAATCGCATAGATTAACGCGTTACCGCTGACAGCCCTAGTATATATATATATATATCTGCATGCATTATTCCTCAAAAAAGATTCTAATATAACTGCAATATTATATGTAAATGTGGGTTCGATTACCACCATTTTTTATTCTATATTATTTTTTAAGTGCCATTAACTGTCAACAGCCCCTTAAAACTCACTCACAATTACATGTGTTTAATACTTGTTGTACTGGTCAAGTGATGGAATGAAAAAGAAAATATTTCATAGAGCACATTGTTGGAAAGTAATTTGCACTCATTGTTGCCACAGCAAACCCCCAAGCTTTGTTTTTATTCTCTCTTTATTATTTCCATGTGTCTTTTAGACAGGTGTCCACCTTCAAGCAGAAGATAGCAGGGAAGTCCCCCCCGACCGAGAAGTTTGCCATCCGCAAAGCCCGACGCTACAAGGCCCACTGCCCGATCCGGCTGCCGGTGCCGGTGTTGGTAAAAGCTTCACACACACCACACACTCACAATGCGCTCCGTGTTTCACTGCCAGCGGCCGTCCAACAGCGCTCGCCGTTTCGTTACAGGAGATGATGTACATGTGGAACGGTTTCAGTATGATCAGCATGCGACCAGAACTGACTGAAGGCATGGTGCAGACCTTGGTAGAGGCGGAGCACAGTCTGCTGGAGTCTCCCGGTAATCCAATTTATGTTGCCGGAACCTTGCAAACAACCTCTCGCTCGTCCGAAGTTTAACTCTATACCATGTGAGCGCTGATGGCCGCTCCGCTTCCTCCTCCACAGACAACGAGTATTCAGTGGATGACCGCTGTTTGATCCACCTGCTGAAGGGTCTGTGTTTGAAGAACCAGGGTCTCCTCCAGGCCGCCGAGGACAGCTTCCGCAAAGTGTTGTCCAGGTGAGTTACGGTGGATTCACTTCAAGCCCACTCGAGTTGTTCCCTGCATGCAGTATGTATATATATATATATATTAGGGCTGTGAAACGATTACAAATTGTAATCAAATTAATCACAGGTTTCTGTGGATTAATCATGATTAATCACATATTACCGATATTCTCGGTATATTTTTGTGAGAACATAAAGATTTATGACAAAAGACGGATATATACATTTATACATTCTTTTTTTATTCATAAAAAAAAACAATGGTGCTGCAACTCAGCAGTTATTTAGCATACACACACACACACACACACAATGTTCCATATGGAACATTAATATATCTTCATCCTAAACAGAATGTTTAAACAGAAAATGTTTCTCTTTTTTGTCAACCATTAACTACACCATGATACAATCTAAAGGCCCTCCTAGCTAGTCTTCCTTTAGCCAGCTGCTGAGGCAAACTAACTTTGTGGGTATTCTTCATGAACTGGGGCCATGATTAAAGGGACGGCCGGGGACATTCGGATTGTGCCGCTAGAGGTGAAATTCTTGGACCAGGGCAAGACGGACGAAAGCGAAAGCATTTGTCAAGAATGTTTTCATAAATCAAGAACGAAAGTCGGAGGTTCGAAGACGATCAGATACCGTCGTAGTTCCGACCATAAACGACGCCAACTAGCGATCCGGCGGCGTTATTCCCATGACCCGCCGGGCTTTGGTTGCAAAGCTGAAACTTAAAGGAATTGACGGAAGGGCACCACCAGGAGTGGAGCCTGCAGCTTAATTTGACTCAACACGGGAAACCTCACCCGGCCCGGACACGGAAAGGATTGACAAGTGACTTTTTTTTGCTCCGTCCCGATGCGCGCATACACAGCTCTGCGGCGCGCGAGACGGAGAGCCGAGAAGTGTTAACGCGACACGTAGAGACAGAATGACATGCTGCTGTGTAGAGATGACCAACAACAAACGTTTAGTTTAATAAAAGAACAAAGACGTGCTCTAGAGAAAATTACAGGGGGGCGGGCCAATTTTTTAAAATGTCATCTACCATACTACGCCGCGATCAACGTATTGAGCACCCCTGATCTAGAGGAAGTAAAAGTCATAACAAGGTTTCCGTAGGTGAACCTGCGGAAGGATCATTACCGATGAACAGCACGACCGTCTGCATTAGAGCGGGAAATAGTTCAGATTAAATAGGTATATTGTAAGATCATTCTGCACATGCGTTAAATGCGTTAAAAAACAAAACAAATTAATCCTGTAATTTAATTATAACGCGTTAACGCGTTATTTTTCACAGCACTAATATATATATATATATACACTACCGTTCAAAAGTTTGGGGTCACCCAGACAATTTCGTGTCTTCCATGAAAACTCACACTTTTATTTATCAAATGAATTGAACATTTCAAAGAACATTTAGTCAAGACATTGACAAGGTTAGAAATAATGATTAATATTTGAAGTATTAATTTTGTTCTACAAACTTCAAGCTCAAAGGAAGGCCAGTTATATCTTATATCACCAGCATAACTGTTTTCAGTTGTGCTAGCATAATTGCACGGGTTTTCTAATCAGACATTAGTCTTCTAAGGTGATTAGCAAACACAATGTACCATTAGAACACTGGAGTGATCGTTGCTGTAAATGGGCCTCTATACACCTATGGAGATATTTCATTAGAAACCAGACACTTCCACCTTGAATATTAATTTACCACATTAACAATGTATAGAGTGTATTTTTGATTAATTTAATGTTATCTTTATTGAAAAAACAGTGCTTTTCTTTGAAAAATAAAGACATTTCTAAGTGACCCCAAACTTGTGAACGGTAGTGTATATATAAACATATATATGTGTATGTATATATATATATATATATACAGGACTGTCTCAGAAAATTAGAATATTGTGATGAAGTTCTTTATTTTCTGTAATGCAATGAAAAAAACAAAAATGTCATGCATTCTGGATTCATTACAAATCAACTGAAATATTGCAAGCCTTTTATTCTGATTTATTGCTGATTATGGCTTACAGCTTAAGAAAACTCAAATATCCTATCTCTAAATATTAGAATATCATGAAAAAGTATACTAGTAGGGTATTAAACAAATCACTTGAATTGTCTAATTAACTCGAAACACCTGCAAGGGTTTCCTGAGCCTTGACAAACACTCAGCTGTTATAAATCTTTTTTTTACTTGGTCTGAGGAAATATTAAAATTTTATGAGATAGGATTTTAGAGTTTTCTTAAGCTGTAAGCCATAATCAGCAATATTAAAAGAATAAAAGGCTTGCAATATTTCAGTTGATTTGTAATGAATCCAGAATGCATGACATTTTTGTTTTTTTAATTGCATTACAGAAAATAAAGAACTTTATCACAATATTCTAATTTTCTGAGACAGTCCTGTATTAGTGCTGTGAAAAATAACGTGTTAACTCAGTTAATTAAATTACAGGATTAATTAGTTAATTTATTTTACCGCATTTAACGCATGCGCAGAATGAGCTTCCAATCCGTCTGTTGTTGGTCGTCTCTAACCAGCAGCATGTCATTCTGTCTCTACGTGTCGCGTTAACACGGCTCCGATCTCCGTGTCGGGCGCCGCAGAGCTCGGATGCCGGCGTGTGCGCGCACATCGGGACGAAAAAAAGTCACTTGCACCTTGAAGTAGTTTGTCACTAACCCACATGGAGGGGGGGGGAAAAACTCTCCCGTCTTCCAGGGTGTTGACTTAATGTGTGTAAAATGTAACGTGACCGTCCCCGTTGGTTTACCTTCTTCCTGTGTTTTCTCAGCGAAAAGAAGATCCGGTTCGACCACTACCTGGTGCCCAACTGCCTGGTGGAGCTTGGCCTGCTCTACATCGACCAAGGCAGGAGGGACGAGGCCATCAAGCTACTGCACAAGGCCAGGTGTGTACACGGCGTAGGAGACTGATATTTTGGGATTGTTAATTGAAATCTAAGCCCCTATTCATTTTTCATACTACTGTCACAACAGCACATTTGTGCTTCCTCTTGTGTCTCGTTCAAGAAGACAATCTTCCCAACACTCAACAACTACACCGTGAGCGTTTCCATTTATTAGACAGCTACTGTAGGGAATAATATGTAGCAGCAATTAAATGTTCTTTGCCAAAAGACAGCGACTTGTTGTTGATAGACTTTGGTTTTTGAACGTTTCACAAGCTGAATACATGCAATGACCTTTGACCAGAGCCTAAACTAGCCATTTCCACATATTTCCAGTCTTGTTGCTAAGCTAACATCATAACACAGCATAGACACGAGGGGTTTCAAACTTCTCATCCGAACCTTGGCAAATAAGCATATTCCACCACATTGCTGAACTATTGCAAAAGAATGTCCTGCTCTTTTTTTACTACCACTGAAGTTGTGAATTTACACACGTATCTGATTTAGAAATGAGTCAATATATGTAATAAGTATACAAATATATTATTACCCATTATATGTATTCATTGCAATTAGAATGATGAGTGGTTATTTCAGGCCTGCTGGGAGAGGACAGTACTCCAATGTGCAGGGAGTACTTTCAGTACAGGAACACTAGAGGTCGCTCTCTGCCTATTAAATCGACACCTGAAAGGCCATCCGCACATGGGGGGTACTAACATGGGCTCTTGAGGGCTCCACACACCGACCCTCTGCTCCCATTGGATAAAAGGCAACTCACTCAGCAGATTGCTGTTTAACCTTGATGTAATAAAGCACCAACCTTTTTCTTTTCTTCACCCTTTTAACCTCCCTCCACTGTCTTAAACCTGTAGACAAAACTACAAACACTACTCGATGGAGTCCCGCACGCAGTTCAGGGTCCACGCCGCTCTGGCCAAACTCAAGGCCGACGCCGGAGAGGAGGAGGACACTCACATGTAGTAGCGTCACGGTGACGGCTGCTCCAGATTCATACCCAGTGTGTTTGTATTTTAACCTATAAACATATTCGGCAAGTGCATGCTGGGTATTTTATCTGTGGTCAGGTATTCATTTTTGAGTCTTCATTAAGATATCACAGGAGAAAAAAAGTATCCTGTTTTATCCCAGACGAGAGCATTAAAGTGTTACGAGTTGGGTCTATGTACAGTACTTTATTTACAATATTTGTATGGTTTACACTGGAAATTAAAGAACACTACACTTTGAATCAGTGGATTGAAAGACACTATAAATATCTAATGTAACAAATGTCCTGAAAAAATCTAATGTATAATAAGGGCTATATTTGACTGTGTTAAAGAGCTCTTCGTGATTACACAATGGAGTGAACGCAATGTTTTTTTAGGTTCATGGTATTTCAACTTTAAAATACTATTCAATGAATTAAGAATACAATTTACATCTAGAAATTTAGGAAATGGTTCACTGGCTTCATATTTCTGACTCATCATAAATTTCCCATTCCTTACAGTTCCAATGAAAAGGCTCATTACCGTCAGGGACACTCATACCTTCTTGGTGCGTTTGAATTTACCCAAAAGGTGTTTATGTATGTACACATTTTTTTGAAACTTCAGAATGTATACAAAATATTTTTGCTTTAATAAATTCTCCATACAAATTGTTCGTTTTGTCATAAATGATGCCTAAAGTAGCAGCACTGTCATTTATCTTAAACAAACACAACACATTTAGACAACATGCAGTCCGTACAGAAATAAATTTATCTCAGTGACAACTAAATACATAGAGGTAATGAGAAATAAACATGGTTGAAGTTGTTTCGCTTTTTACAGAAGGAAAATCGGCTTTCTTGATTTCAGGTCTTTACAGATGCCATCAGGTCAAAACAAGGACTGTGCTGTTACTGCGCAACACACGTCAGTCTTCATTAAATACATTAAATAGTTATTTATTGGGACCAACACTAGGAGGCCGGAGGAGATACGACGGCGGGTCCCACCACCTTCTCCTCTTTATCTCTGCGCTTCATGAGCTTCCTCTTCTTCTTGTCCTCCTTTTCCAGCACGGCAACCATCTCCAAGAACTTGGGGCTGCGGGGGTCCACGGTGTAGCCAAAGCGTTCCTTGGCCTCGGCCAGCAGCTTGGTGCGACGACCAGTCTCCTCCTTCAGCTTGCTCCTGGCTTCGCGCTTCTCCCGGCGCCAGTCGGCCACCATCTTGGGCATTTTGGCCATGTTAGCGGCGATGAGTTTCTCCCTGTGATGGGACATTTGGGGTGGGGGGAGAGATTGGCATGACAGAGTTGAATGTGGAGCGCTACATCTCCACATCAAAGAGGTGGACTGCTGGGACAATTTGGTACAGATCATGGTCCCCGCAGGATAAACTGGAATCATTTTGATTGTCAGATTCTTTATTTGGATCTTTTGTAGCCCAAAACCAGTCGCCAGTCAATATCAAAATTGCAATAAATACATAGCACACATACATGATTGTAAATGCCTGTTTACACATTCATTAATAAACACTGACTTTAACACTTTACTTAATCTTTCAAATGTTTGTCACAGATCGCTGCAAAAATCACACCATATAATTTTTAAATATTATTTCCCCTAATAACTCAATTGCAAAACAGTCAATCGTGTAGTGACAAGAGTGCAATAATCAATCAAAGTATACTAAAGCTCGTAGCCAGTAGACATCTCTGATGGCTCTTGTGAAAGAGAGTACTTACCCCTTTAACCGATTATTGTAACTTTTAAGTAACTTGTCCTCAACTGAACCTGGCTTAAAATTAAATATTTGAAATAATTATTTACCAGTAGCTGTCTAAAATATGATAAATATCGTACATTAAGACCCTCTCTATCAGGTGGTGAGAAGTTCAAGGTTGTCGGACAAAAACCCTCGACCCGATGGCTGCTGGTTTATCTTCCGCCGCATTATCTTAGCCCCGTGGCTGGGCCTCCCATATATTAACCGCCACATAACGAGAAGCAACTTTAATGCGTACACCCGTATCGCCCGGTAATATTGGCGCTAGCACCGAACTGCCGCACGAAGCGGGTTTGACAGCCCGTCCGATCATTAGCGCACCGTTACCATCACTCACTTCGCCGTCCGCTTTTCGGTTTGCTCTTTCTCCTTCTCCTCGATGCTCTTTAGCATGACCGCCAATGGAGGGTGCCACTCGTTTTCCTCCACGATCATCTTTTCCAGCTGCTCGTGACTGGGCCACAGCGAGGCACGGTCGATACCCGACGCAGAACCGTACCGACCGAACAGCTTCCGGTCATACCGGACCGTCTTCTGCCACTCGGGTGTCTTCTCGCTGTCCTTGTCAGGGATGTACTGATCGCGGAGGTTCAGCCTTAGGGGTTTGGGGTTATAGGACTTAGTCTGCATTAGGAGCACGCTCCGAGAGCCCTCGGAAAGTACCGTTTTTGAACATGAAATTAGCTTTAAAGTCCTACATAACATTGCCGTCCTGCTGCATAGCATGGATGCCGCCATCTTTGATAATTCACAAGAAGGACCCGACAGACAGAAGGAGGTGACTATTGCAGTGCCTGTTTATTGTGACTGCTGAGTCGTACGTGTGTTGGTGCAGTTTGACATTTACTTTAAATAATACTTTAAAATGTTGCATTGACTGTACCCAGCACAAAAAACCATGGATTATACCAATAATCTGAATTTAATTTATTACGTACCACTTAGACATTATTTAAAATTTCTATTTGTTTTACTTTTTGTTTCAATATATAATGTGTGTAGGTGTGTGTGTGTGTGTGTGTCTATATATGTATGTATATATTTATGTATAAATATATATGTATGTGTGTGTGTGAATGTATATGTATATATGTATATATACATATGTATGTATGTATATACATATATACATGTGTGTATATATATATATATATATATATATATATATATATGTGTGTGTGTGGATGTATATGTGTGTGTCCACACAAGTCATGCATTCTTAAAGCACAAGAAGGGGATAATATTCAAGATTCAATATCTAATATTTTCTTATTGTCATGTGCAGTTAACAGACAGTTGCTCCATATAATGAATACAAATAAAAAAAGTTAATACTGTAGACTAGAGTTGGAGTGGATTTGTTGTACACTTGCACATGTAAATAAGGAAGTCTTATGTTTTAAATGAATACATACAGAAATATATTATAAATAGGGAATATTAAGATGAATGTATGATGGATGTATTGTGAAGCATAAGAGAAATACACTGTATTATTGTTGTAGCTGTATGTAATGACAAATGTGATCATTTGCACCATGCATGAGAATGAATTACATTTTGTATGTACATGTTTACATATTGAGACGATACTCTTATTTAGCCTGGTGTATATTTGGATGGCTTTTCTCCCATCAACCGTGACCAATTATCTTCAACGGTTTCTACTTCGAACACGTCTACCTGTCTCTTGGACCCCATCCCGACGAGGCTGCTTAAAGACGTTTTGCCTTTAATTGGCAGCTCTCTATTAGATATTATCAATGTGTCTCTGCTAACAGGCCACGTACCACATTCCTTCAAAGTAGCTAAAATTAAACCTCTCCTGAAGAAGCCCACTCTGGATCCAGAGGTGCTGGCTAACTACAAACCGATCTCTAACCTCCCTTTCCTCTCCAAGATCCTTGAGAAAGTGGTCGCAAATCAGTTGTGTGACTTTCTACATCATAATAGTTTATTTGAGAAATTTCAATCAGGATTTAGAAAACACCACAGCACCGAGACAGCACTGGTGAAAATTACAAATGACCTCCTAATGGCAGCAGATAAAGGACTCCTCTCTGTACTGGTCTTGTTAGACCTTAGTGCTGCATTCGACACCATTGACCATGACATCCTATTACAGAGACTGGAGCAGTCGATTGGCATTTCAGGCACGGCACTAATTTGGTTTAAATCCTATTTATCAGATCGATCACAATTTGTATTTGTAAACGATGACGCCTCGATAACCACCAATGTTAATCACGGAGTTCCACAAGGTTCTGTGCTTGGACCAATTTTATGTACCTTATACATACTGCCTTTGGGCAATATTATCAGGAAACACTCCATAAACTTTCATTGTTATGCAGATGATACTCAACTATATCTATCGATAAAACCAGAGGAGAGCAACCAACTCGGTAAAATTCAAGCATGTCTTAAAGACATAAAAACATGGATGACCTGCAACTTCTTGATGTTAAACTCAGACAAAACCGAAGTAACTTTAATCGGCCGTGAGCACCTCAGAGATCAATTATCTGGTGATGTGGTTTCTGTAGACGGCATTGCCCTGGCATCCAACACCACTGTAAAGAATCTTGGCGTTATCTTTGATCGGGACTTGTCCTTTAACTCCCACGTAAAGCAAATCTCAATTACTGCATTCTTTCATCTACGTAATATTTCAAAAATCAGGCACATCTTGTCTCAAAAAGATGCAGAAAAATTGGTTCACGCGTTCATTACTTCGAAACTGGATTACTGCAACTCCTTATTATCAGGCTGCTCTAATAAATCTCTTAGGTCCCTCCAGTTGATCCAGAATGCTGCAGCTCATGTTCTCACTAAAACTAAGAAAAGAGATCACATCACTCCTAGCTGCTCTGCACTGGCTACCCATAAAATCAAGAATCACTTTTAAAATTCTTCTCTTAACCTACAAAGCCTTGATTGGTGATGCACCATCATATCTTAAGGAGCTTGTAGTACCATATTGCCCCACTAGAGAGCTACGCTCACTAAATGCGGGACTACTTATAGTTCCTAGAGTCTTAAAAAGTAGAATGGGAGCCAGAGCCTTTAGTTATCAAGCTCCTCTTCTATGGAACCAGCTTCCAATTTCAGTCCGGGAGGCAGACACAGTCACCTCGTTTAAGAGTAGACTGAAGACTTTCCTCTTTGACAGAGCTTATAGTTAGGGCTGAGTCAGGTTTGCCCTGGTCCAGCCCCTTGATATGCTGCTATAGGCTTATAGCTGCCGGGGGACGTTTTAGGATGCACTGAGCACCTATCTCCTCTTTTTTTTTTTCTCCTTAAGGATGAATTTTCATCTCTCAATCACACGTTACTAACTCTGCTTTCTCCCCGGAGTCCTTGTGACTTCACGTCTCATGGGGTCATCGGACCCTATGAGACGGCATAGATCCTATCTGCCTGATGGATCATCGAGGTCTGGGTCGTGGAATTCCTGCTTCTGACTACGCCACTGTCCTGTTGAGACTCCGCCCACTGTTGAGACTCCGCCCACTCCTCCTCTCTACCGCCATCTGCCTGATGGATCATGGAGGTCTCCATCGTGGAATATGCCTACTATGAACTATTCATACACTCTGTCATATTCATTGAATGTATTTAAACTCTAAATCTGTCCTTCTGTACACATTACATCTATTGCATCTGTCCATCCTGGAGAGGGATCCTCCTCTGTTGCTCTCCTGAAGGTTTCTTCCCTTTTTTTCCCCCTAAAGGGTTATTTGGGAGTTTTTCCTGGTCCGATGTGAGGTTTTGGGGCAGGGATGTCTATGTGTACAGATTGTAAAGCACTCCGAGACTAATTTGTAATTTGTGAAATTGGGCTATACAAATAAACTGAATTGAATTGAATTGAATTTAGAAGGCAGGATCTGATTTTCTCTGATTCTGAAGGAACTTCAGCTCCTTGACTTTAACGTTTGACTCTGCCATCTTGAATAATTAGCTTAGCCAAGCAGAATGTCAGCATTGTTTGGTTCAGCCAATAGTTACTAACCCACAGGTGTGAACCCCTTTTGCATGCTTTAACGACCAAACCCGTTGTGATGGAGCTTTAGGGTTAACAGTCCCCTGTCTCCCGAGCCCCTGCTTCATGGGGCCTGGAGAGAGTATGTGGCCTGGAGAGAGTATGTGGCCTCTCCACCTTTGCCATTAAATATTGTTCAACTTTAAACCATTGGATCCTGAATTTCCTGCAGCCACGGGACCTGAGGTCTTGAACTATTCTGTCAAGACTAAGAAGGGAGGTAAATGCTAATTATATATATATGTATATATTACATATATATATATATATTCAATTCAATTCAATTCTTTTGTATAGCCCAATTTCACAAATCACAAATTTGTCTCGGAGTGCTTTACAATCTGTACACATAGACATCCCTGCCCCAAAACCTCACATCGGATCAGGAAAAACTCCCAAATAACCCTTCAGGGGGAAAAAGGAGAGCAACAGAGAAGGATCCCTCTCCTGGATGGACAGGTGCAATAGATGTAATGTGTACAGAAGGACAGATTTAGAGTTATATATACATATATATTTTATATATATGTATATATACATATATATAAAATAAGGCGGCGCAGAAATGTGAGAACAGTATTGCACAATCAGCAGGAAAAAGTCCTGAGCCTGGTAAATCAATCACTTTTGGTGCGGTGGTGATGTGGTGGTGTTGTGGTAGTGGTGTGGTCTGGTAGTGGTAGTGGTTCCCTGGTGGTGGTGGAGTGGTGGTGGTTTGGTGTGGTGTAGTGTGGGGGCGCTGGTGGTGTATGGTGTTGTGACAATTCAATTCTATTCAATTCAATTCAGTTTATTTTTGTGCAGCCCAATATCACAAATTACACATTTTCCTCAAAGGGCTTTACAATCTGTACACATACGACATCCGGATCAAGACAAACTCCCAAGAAATAGAAAAAAAACTTTCACTGGGAAAAAAAGGGAAGAAACCTTCAGGAGAGCAACAGAGGAGGCTCCCTCTCCCCGGATAGACAGATGCAATAGATGTCATGTGACCAGAAGGAAACATTACAGAGTTACAACACATTCCAGACCTTCAGTTATCAAGCTCCTCTTTTATGGAACCAACTTCCACCTTTCAGTCCTGGGTCAGGTATGTCAATGTGTACAGATTGCAAAGCCCTCTGAGGCAAATTTGTAATTTGTGATCATGGGCTATACAAAATAAATGTAATTGTTAGTGGTAGTGCACACTATTAACTCTGCTTCCTTCCCGGAGTCTTTGTGACTTCACGTCTCATCGGGTCTATTGGACCTGGCTGGGTCTGATGCCATATCCCTGCTGATGTGCTGAATATAATTTAATTGCTGTGGTGTTGATGTTGTGGTGCGGTGTTGGTGGTGGCGGTGTGGTGTTGATGGTGTGGTCTGGTGTGGTGCAGTGTTGTTGGTGTGGTCTGGTGTGGTCTGGTGTGGTGCAATGGTGGTGTGGTCTGGTGATGGTGTGGTCTAGTGATGGTGTGGTCTGGTGATGGTGTGGTCTGGTGTGGTGCAATGGTGGTGTGGTCTAGTGATGGTGTGGTCTGGTGATGGTGTGGTCTGGTGATGGTGTGGTCTGGTGGTGGTGTTGGTGGTGTGGTCTGGTGTGGTGCGGTGGTGGTGTGATCTGGCGATGGTGTGATGTTGGTAGTGTGGTGGTGATGGTGTGGTCTGGTGCGGTGTTAGTGTGGTGTTGGCGGTGTGGATTTGGTGGTGGTGGAGGTGGTGATGGTATGGTCTGGTGTGGTGTTGTAGTGGCGATGACACAGTTCTCCTGAAGCATCCCCGTTGACTTGGAGGTAGCTGAGAGCAGGTGGGCTGAAAGAAGAACGAGAAGGGAAGCTAAGCCTCTTTTAACACCTTATTTGAACACTTCAGGGCCACAGGGCAGGGAAGTAAACCTCCTTTGAAAAGAGGATCTTTTGTTTTTCACGTCCTCGACTTCACCTCTTCCTTCCTCTTTTTTACCCTTCTTTTTCTCAGCCCCAGCCTTCCCTCAACTTTTCATATTTGATTTCTTTTCAAGAAGCGGAGATGGAACAAATGGGGTTGCTCTGGAGTGCAGCACTTACAGAGACAGATGTCATCGCTTTTGTGTCGTGGGAGCATGCGGAGCTCTCCATCGTCATTAAAGATTTAGGGTTCCCATGGCAGGGTTAGCACTAGGCTGAAGGTGGGGGACAGGGGGGGGGGGGGCATGACAGAAGCTTAATTTGGCTTAGGAGCGTTCTGGTGCCAAGCCCGGGGCTTGAGGGATCACATCAACGTCAGTCACAGGCAAATAGGCTTGTTAGCAGTTAGCCGATAAGGGCATGGTGGCAAGATGACAGGTCTATTTCTGAGTGAGTATGTGAGTAGGAGGGCCCGGGTGGTGCATTAATACATGTTGAGGGAAGTTATATGGAACATGCCCACCTGAATTATGACCTTCTTTAAATCGCATCTGTTTTGTTTTGACAGATGTGTTTGATTCGTATAAAGAGGGAGAAGTTCTTGGCATTCTCCGCGTGGAGCAACGCTTTGGCCTTCACTGTTGGTGCGAGACCACATCTGGGCGCTTGGAGACGGATCTCTCAGAAGAGGTTGGTCAGGGTTCGTGCTTAAATACGAGAGCACATGTTCGCAAACAGCAGTTCCATCGGTCCAGGTGCTCTATAGGGCCTCCTCACCAGTACCACTTGAGGTGGTGGTGCTGGTGCCCCTTTCTCTGAGACCACCATCGTAGGGTTGCTCATCCATACTGGAGCCATCGGCATCATTGGTGTTCCTTCACGGTCTCTGACGCCAGAAGTTTGAATTCGTTACCATTGAACATTAAAATAGGTCATGGACATCGTGAGTGGGTCAGAGTGATGATTCTGGTGAAACACGCAGCCAAAATAATACAAAATGAAAGTACTTTGTTTTAGCTTTTAACCTATAACCATCAAGAGATTTCATTTGTAATAATAGTCCAATAAAAAAATCAAATGTTAATATTTATAATGATAATAATTATAGTTTCTCTCACTCTCTCTCAAACACACACAAATACACATACACCGGCAGAGCCACTGTTTGGCGGGCGTCTTTTCTAAGAAGCAATTTGCCCAGCCAGTGTTACTATTTGTTGACACAAAGAAAAAATCCAAATAAATTGAGTCTCAATGAACTGCTCATATGTTGGCCTTAAACAATGACATGGGGGAGCTTTTTTTTGTGCTCAGAATCCTGGCACCGAGAATTCAATGCGTCAGCATTTCCCAGGAACAGGGGACAAGGACGAAATCCAAATAAAATAGAGCCGATCCCCGAAAAAAAGAAATCTCTCCATTTCCTAGTGATGACAGAACGCTGTGGCTTCACTGCTCAGCCCAAGAGTGGAAAGGACAAAGCAAAGCCTCATCAGTGAGAAGGGTCCCCGTGGCGCCCGGTCATAAATCACAGCAAACAAATTAATAATCCAAAGGTAACTAATGTTTTCTTGGCAACATAGGCATATATTTCCCCATAGATGCCTCTTGCACGTAAACTCTGGACTAATTCTAGGGCGTTCCTGATTCCTCAATTAGCGGTTACAGACAACAACAACAGAAAGGCCGTCATGGACGATCATGTGACTCTTGCAGCTCTCCGCAGGCTGCTTTTCACCCCCCCCCCCCCCCATACTAATGTTAAACTTGGACATGGCCCAATTCAGAAAAGCCATCATAAGCGGTCTTATGAAGGGGGTGGTGGAGGGGCATGTGTGTGTGTGTTTTACGGTAATGGATGTACCACATGGAGATCCATTTAGTGATGCTTTTGGAGCGCGACGGGGTGTTTGAGTTGGGACGGGGGGGGGGGGACATCTCCATGCTGGAGAAAAAAACAAACTGCAGGAGGTGTCCGTGGCTTAGTGAAAGATTCATATCCACCTGGCTGTAGGACGTGCCGGGGCCACCAGAGAGCACTGTAAAGAAATGTCGTGCTGGGATTCCCCGCCGCCACATCTTGGCTGTAACGTTGTCTCGAAATGATCTTGCATCACAAATCTTTATACCTCGTTAATTTAAATCGTTAATGTAAACACCTGAAAATAACCACAGTCCTATTAAAACACACACACACACACACACACACACACACACACACACACACACACACACACACACACACACACACACACTCAGTGGGTTTACATAAGAATTTGGCATTAGTTCCAGGTCTGTAATGGCACTAGATTCCCACAGTAGTAAACAACTGTGCCTCTCTCTGCCCCTGATACATTAACATTTTAAATTGTTTCCCCCCACCACAAATGATCAAACCATCATGGGAATTGAAAAGATTGTGGTTTATAAAAAAAAAAATTTAAGACAGATTTGTAAACAACCGACAACAAATTGTTTCGTTGTGATGTAGCTCATAGTTTCCCCTTCCTCTTTGGGGGGACCTCAGGCCCGCACGGCCCAGGGTCCTGAGATGATGAATGGGAGCATACGGAGTGATGGAGGCTCTCAATCCACCAGCGACTGCTAATTTAAGGGGGAGATTCATCAAAAGCAGGTCGGCACTCCGATGCACCTTCATAGAGCGGTGGCGGGGTCCAGTGAAGATGAATGGCGGTAATTATCAGCCCTACCTGCTCACAGCCCCTCCTCCTCCCCCTCTCCTGCGCTGCTTCCTGGGGTTCCAATGCTTGTGTTCAATGAAGAGCCAACGCTTTTATCAAATCCCTTAATTTGTTTCCACTGATGGATCTCAAACACATTTGATTTGGGAGATTATTCCACATTTTACTGATGTGCAAGTGTTGTTGCTCTCACCTGACGCAAAATGCCTGAGTGCCCCGCCGAATGTCTCATAGTGCACGAAGGGGATCTAATCCCGAGGCCTTCTCCACTGCTGACTGTAAAGGTGCGTTCACACCAAAAGCGAAACTATTTTTCGCGTCGCCCAAAACGTGTGAGTTTACTCGCTGGACCATTCACCGTGTTCTCACCATAAGCGTCGAGACGCTCCGCGAGGGGCGGGGCTTATCTCCGTGTCTCGTCTCCGTAAAGACCGTTATCATTTCCTTCATCCACCAGAATAACTAACCAATAGTTCTGCTTTATATTTGTTGTGGACATCCCACACACTAACGCCCTCGTGTTTGGGTTCATGACGTCACCCGTAGGCTCACACAGCTCGGTCACTTTCACCGATGAAGTTACTGTTACGTCTGAAAGACTTTCGCTTCCAGCTACGAGAGCGGAACTCAAGAGCTGATTGGCCCGAGTTGTGAGATGACCGCCTCAAAGTTGAAATATTTCAACTCGGGGTGAAAATTGCGCCGCCGTTGTCAACGTGTCGCCCACATCGCGTCGCCCCAAACGCGCCGCCCGGGAAAATATCGCTTCTATCGTAGCCACACGCGTCTGTACGTTGACTTTTCATGGGATTCGGTCGCACGAAAAAATAGTTTCGCTTTTGGTGTGAACGCACCTTAAGTGCTACCTCAACCACTTGGTCAGCAGAGCTCTTCCTGCTTTCTTTTCCGTTGGTATTGTTGTCAAATGTCATTGGTCGCACCTAAAATCTCCGATCAGAAGCACCGAGCCGCTGATGGAGACGTCAAGGATGTGATGACGGAAGCCTTTACTGGGCGGGAGTTACGCCTCTTGTCGCCGCAATCGTAAAACCATTTTTTACCTTATTGTTTTCTATTAGCATATTTTTAGGCGCATTTTTTAAGTATCGTATCAGAAAAAATGCACTGAAATTCAATAAAAAATACCTGCGCTAAATTGTACACACTAAATAACACCCCCTCCTCCAAAGTTAGGTCTTACTGTGCCTATGCTAGCATTAGCTTATTTAGTTAGCTCGCGAAAGCTGGCAAGAGATGAGAAGCTTTTGTCTGAAATCAAGGATCCATTGTTTCAAGAAATGACTAGCAATGTAAAAGAAAGTTTTGATTGATTTTAGTTTTGAATGATTCTTCAGCCAGAAGGCCGCTGTTCAGTCAACAGGGACTTATTTATCCTGTAACTTGCGTAGTGTAGTTACGGCACTTTTCAGGTTATCTTCTTTAACCAAAAACTACGGTCTTTTCCTAAACCTAACCAAGTAGTTATAGAGTGCTTTTTCTTCGTGACCTAATGACCTCCCCGTAACCTCACATTGAGTACCTGAAGCTGCCACTTGATTTAACTCGGCAGCACCGTGACCCGGGGACACGGGATCGGGCTGTCCCTGGAGTCCTGAACCGCAGGGTGCTGAGTCACTGCATGCTCACATTGAGATGGATAACCACACACCGGCACAGACACACATGCACACAGCTATACAAGCGGGGGGGGGGGGGGGGGGGTGCATGTGGCACCAGCCTGGCGCAGACATCGTTCTCGTCGCTCCCTTAGCTACGCCGTTGCCATCTGTCATCTGCGTGAACATCTGCAAACCCAAGGTGCCCTTGTCACCCAATGTTAGAGCAGTATGTTTGGCTTTTCCATTAAGGAAACCTGGAGTGATTCACCGGAACAGAGCCTATTAGGCTGTGATGGTGTGGTTGTGGATCAGCTGGGTAACCAAGGCACCTTACATTTTTAGATTTAGATTAGATTAGATTCAACTTTATTGTCATTACACATGTACAAGTACAGAGCCAGGATTCCTCCTCCGGCAACGCCCGCCTGCCCGTCCTGCATGTCTAGCTAGCATGAAATCTCGTCTGCGAACCGACAATGTGGCCTCTTTATGGGCCTCGGCTCCACGGGAAGAAATCGAGCAGAGTAAAAAATCTGTTCATTTAAAAGTTTTACTGCAGTCCCCCGATATTCGTGGCCGTTTTTAGTTTTTTTCCGTTAATTATCAATATTTATTAAGTCTTTTTGCATTATTTCCTGCAAGGCTCTTCTGTTTCCCAGGAACACATTGTGTTGTTTTGACTTCCACGTTGTTGCCATAGAATTTTGCCGTTCATGTTTGTTGTGTGAAACGTTCAGAAAAATTGGAGCAGAAATATTAACATCTATCAGATATAAATCATCCTGGTCATTTAAAATTAACGCAAAGACCCTGAAGGCTGTGCAGCGTTTTTGTATGACGTCCTTGTGTGTAGACTGACCCACAACTCTGACTCCTCCAGAGCTCTTCCTCCGTCTCTCTGACTCTCCCGCAAAATCGATGGTCTCACCCCCATCCCCATTTTTTTAATCTATCTCCTCTCTGTGCACCCGAGGTTACAACCAAAATTGTAATCATATTAAAACATTAAAAGACTCCGAGGAGACTTGAATGGCTGTACCATGTCGCGGTCCCCATTTTAAAAATGTTTGGCCGAATGAGAATAAACTCTTAATTTGCTGCCTCAGGTTTATTGTCACCGAGATATTTTCCGGTGGCAGAGGGATTGTCCTGCTCCGACTGGACATTCACCACCGCAGCTCTCATCTACGCTGTCTATTGCATATGGTGCTGAGCTGGATTACGGCAACAAGATTGCAACCATTTGCTCATTGTCCACCACGTAGGGATATAATCTCAAGGATTACTCTCTAGATGAAGCTGGCCGTAGCCTCTATGGGCGATACAGCGTGATATGGGAGTTTTTATAAATACAAGCCTCTTAATGAGATTCTCTGATCTTTCAGACTCCAGAGTTTTCTTTCAATTGTGTCCCCCCCCCCCCCCCATCTTTGTTGCCATGCTCATGACGCCACTGGATGCAGCAGTGGGCAAAGCTTTGCCACCCTCCCACAGCTGGCTCTCCAAAAAGAAATGGGCAAACACGCACGCACGCACGCCGAATAGCTCGAGCTTCGCCGCCATCTGCTCCAGTGATTGAGCAGAGGATGCTGCTGTCGAGTTGGTCGTGAATTGGAAACAGCAGCTGAGAGGACACACTGTGCCCTGACCACACAGAGTGGCACCGCTGCTGCCCGGCTGCCTGGCACAACGGGCTCCATCTGACGCATCGATGATTTCACACACAATCGCGCACACACAATGAAATGCTGTGGGCCACAAACACAGACGCAGGGTTTAGATGGAGCGTGAACGTGATATTAGCTCGTCGGGGGGTGTAGCATCGTCAATGTCGGAACAAATGTTGGCTTTGTGCGTTTCTGCAAACCGTGTAATATGTCGATTCGTTTACTTTTCTGAACCCAAAAATATGTTCCCTGCAGAAAGCTCACAATGTCAGGTGGTTTATGTTGTGAAACGATTGGTTGGGGCTTCGGAAAAAACCCAATCTGGTTTCGTTTAGAAAAGAAGATCATGGGTTGTGTTAAAATAATAATGCAATGCCGTAAGAATGTAACAACTGCAACAATGTCAATAAATAACAAACAACATTTACAGACTCTCACGTACCGTTACATTACAACTGTAACAACTTGGCATAACAACGTAACTAGCATAAATATACTTGTGTTGTTACAGTTGTTAAGTAACCTAACTAGCACAAATACATTACAGCCCTTTGGCTCGATCACACCAGATGTGACTCCTAAAAACACGTCGCTAGCAAAACCATCGATTTCCTATGGCTTTTAAATGCCGCACGGCGCGTTTTTCGAGCGTTTTTAAGGCGTGCTTTACAGTTAAAATATTCACAACTTTAAACGCGAGGTGCGGAGGCGCTCATCAATTTCACGCTCGGCCAAGGCAGCCAATCGGATCAAGCAAGAGGGGGGCTTTCCTTCCTGTTTTCCTGTAACATTCATTCCATGCACATACACTGGTACAGCTGTCTATTTATAAGGCATGTGTAGTTCTTTGTTCTTTGCTTGTGTTTTGCTTGTGGTTTTGTATGTTTTTTAATGTTTTGTACCATCTGGACCTTGAGTCTGTAATAAAAATTTGATATGATACATATCATTAATTCTTGCCATTGACATTAACATTTGCATAGAGTAAACAGTACCCCTATGCTTCATAATACATTCATAATAATATCAATATTGTCCCTAATATTTCCTATTATAATATATTTCTATATGTATTAATTTAAAGCTCAAGACTACAGAATCAAAATAAACTATTTCAACCTAACAATACCTTTCTACATAACTAGCATAAATACAGAACTGCCCGAAGTAGAATTTATTGCATAACATTAGCAAAGGTTACGTAACACATTATCTAGCTTAAATACAAAGGACCCGGCTTTAGTAATGTTACTTTACAAGCGCAACAACCTTACGCATCCAACGTAACAACATAACTAGCATAAATACAGAACAGCCCTGAGTAGACTTTCCTCCTTAATGCTACGCAGCAATCAATACAATGCAACCGTAACAACATGAATAGCATCGATTGATCACTTGCTCATGGTGTCCGTTTCTCTGACCAAATACAAAAGCATAGACTTTCAATGAATCGGTGGTTTGCAGACACGTACAAAGCCAACAGGTTTTTTTCCTGGCGACCGGCTGGTTGTCGGGGGATATATTGTCCAGAGAAGGAGCCATGAAATCAGTAACGTGTAGATGACGGCTCCTGGACTATACATGGCTTGGGAACTTGTGGCTAAGTCTCCTGTTGCTTTTCTTCTTTTGCTCGTCATGAATGGAAAAAGTGACCCGCAGTCTTTTGTGAGCGGGTTATATGTTTTGGAACGCCTCGCAAGCGTTCACTTCAAAAACAGAAGAAAAGAGGAATAGGTATCAAGCGGGCATAGACACTACGCATACAAAACAGAACCCAAACAAACACCCCGGGGGCCCAACATTCAACAGCGGCCAATAAGTGCCTGCTGGAGAGGGCTGGCTTTGAAAAGAGCACCTGCGTGCTACAAAAGTCTCAAAAACAAAAACTCACAGCCCCAACAACTCTTTACAGCGCTGACAGTCACTGGTTTCCGTGTGAGCAACTTTGTATTCGTGGACAGAATCTAGACACTTTGCTGATTTGTAATTTGTCACCTGGCTTGTTTACTTTTCTTTCCGCTCATTTAGAACTCACCTTTGTCCGAGCGGGCTCATTAGCAGCGGTCTCATTCCAGGAAGAAATCACCCGGTTCAAACCCCACATTTCTGAACGACAGGCGCCGCACTTTAAATGAGGCTTGGCCCCGTTTCTCATGGGGAAGCTGCAGAGCAAGGAGCCAACAATGTGTTTTTACTTTTATGTATTTTCATAAGTCTAGTTGGCCATTAAAGTTGATTTTTTTTATTAAAGGGATTGCAGAAACCAGAAGTGGCAACTGCAGTCCTTTGTCTTGAAATGCACACTTAGAACATGGACGGGACAGGGAACGGTACATGACTGGACCAGGAGACAGTTGGCCCCAGTTTTTCAGATCTTTGCTTTGTACAATAAACTGTTTGGGAGTTCAAGTCTGTTTCTCCATGTTGCTAATTTTCCAAGTCATATCAATAATAAATACAAATAATTCTGGGCCTTTTATAATTATTATTATTTTATTACAAATTTACAAATTATTTTTTGAATTTTTTTATAGGTTTTTTTCAATTACCCCACTTTACAAATTTAGAGGAAAGATGTAATGGTGACAAAAATAACCCTTACAGAATTAAAAGAAAAACTAAAGAGATAAAAGAAATTGAAATCTTGAAATTGAAATCTTGAGAAAAATCAAATTGTATAAATAGATGGATGAAAAATAAAAACATACATGTCAATATTGTAAAATAGTACCATCAGGTTCTCATGGAAAGGCCCCAAACATCCAAAACACTAATTTTCAGAATTTCAAGGTGCATTTCAATTACGAAAAAAGCATATTGTTTAAACATCAAAAACTGATAATTTCCTGTGTTACAGTTTATTAATATTTGGCTGGGACTATGCCCCTCATTAATCCTTGTTGTCGTCTTTGTCATCTGAAAGTACACAACGATTCTCAAGAACAGATCTGGTTGGCCAATAATCACATACAAAAAAACAGCACATCATGGCGAAACTGATTGATACTCAGTTTAGATTAAATTAAAGAAACTTCACTTCTAAAACTTAGCACAGGTACCCGTAAACCTAGTATAGGGAAGTGGTTCTCAACCTTTTTGAGTCACGACCTCCCAGTTTCTAAATTTCCAGCTGTTATGAGGAATCATAACAGCTGGAAATTTAGAAACTCATGTGATTTTATTTTCAAAACACACTCGATAAAATCTATTCAGAAGTTCATTAAATCGCTGATGCCATAGATAATCTCAAGCGTTTCTCTCTGATGTTGATGCTGAATACGGGGACCTCTATCGGTGCGCTGGTTCAGTCTCCGTGCTGCAGGGGGTTTAACATTCCCCGAGTTCAGAAATGTACCAGTTTTTTAAAGAGAAGGACCTCTTCATGAACCGAGTTTATGGTTGGCATTTCTGGCCTTCCTAGTTGATCTTACTCATCATCTCAATATACTGTAAGCATACTTAAAAGCATTCTGTGCGAAGCGCCGTCTCTTTGAGACAAAACTACACACCTAACTAATCCTACACACAAGATTCCCTTGTTAATAAGCCCAATTATGTAGTAAATTAAATCAATTCAAGTTATCATTTTATAACAATTTTTTGTTGAGCTGTTAACAACCCCAAGTTGTTTGCCTTATATCTGCACAACTAGTCTAAATATACCATCCCCTTGTTTTTCTCCCTATATACAGGGCTGTGAAGGGGTTCACCATCCTGACTGAGAAGCAATCTCAGGCTGCTGTTTGAGAATGAGTGGCCAACTTTTTTTGAAACAAAATCAATAAATATAAAAAAAACATTTATGGAAAGATGTAATGCAGGATGTTTAATTAAAAAAATTAATATATATATATATATAAATAGCCATATGACCTAATTGGATTCATTTTGTTAACTTTAGAGGTGATATACCTCACTTCTAGTGAGTGACCCGGACTTTCGTAAAAGTTTGGACACCCCTGCTCTATGGGGACGTTTCCGAAACACAGAAATAAGTCTTATGACAGCCTCATAGAAACGCACAATGCAACACATTGTGAAGGTTTAGGCAACACAACTACTTGTTTAAGGTTAGAAAAACAATAACTTAATGAGCAAACCTCCTTACATATCGTTAAGTAACAAGCATAAAATCATCATGTAACAACTGAATCAACATCAGAAATACATATTAACCGCTCCGAGCAGACTGTCCTTCCTAATATCACTTAACAAGCGTAACATTCCTAACAACATAACTAGCATAAATACATTAGCAGCCCTTAGCAGACTTTCTTATTATAGATTACCTAACGATGCAGTGTAACTACAATAAATAAATAACAACCTCCCCTTAGCAGACCTTCTAAAGAAATAATGAGAACGCCTTTCTTACGGAGCGTCACTCGATGTTTTCTTTTGGTTTCCTGCATGAACAAAGGGCTCCTGGGTGAAAGTCCTGTGTTTGTTTGACTCCTCCTCCACCATTCCCACTCACTTTGTAAACTCTGTTACACTATGCCACGTAACTCGATAAACTACCTCACTTGTATCACTGGTTTGCAGAAAGTTATTCATTACGATATTATGAACACTTTTTTGTCTTTTTTATGAAATGTCCCAAAGGAAGGGTGAAATATATAATAAAGCAGGGAAGGAGAAAAAGAAAAAAATGAAAAACGAAATGAAAAACGAAAAGAACAACCTCTTCTGCTTTCACAAAAATGTTTGACTCCCCTCCTTTCAACAAGAAAAACCCCAAAGAACCTTCCCCTTTTTTAACCCCTACTCCCCTCCCTAATAACTTGCACACAGTCCCAAATCCATCCATCTGTGTATATGCATATTCTTGCACATTTCAAACCAAATATTTTCCAAATATGTCATACCTGAACTTAATGGATTTCCTTCTGATTTGATTTCCTTCCACTCGTAAAATTCTTCCAGGTACCTAAAGGGTGTGTGCCAGCACATGTGATGGGTAGGGTGTCAGGCTGATCTGATTGGTGGGAAAGGGAGGAGGAGAGAGAGAGAAAGAGATGGATGAATCGTGTAGAAAGAGGAGGGCATCATCAGAGAGCAGACAGAGAGGGAGGTAAAACTGAAAGCAGATGGCAAAGCTGGCACCTGACTTACACTAAAATCGTTTGGAGCCGTTTTCCACGTCTTTTTTTTTTTTAAGGGAAAAAAATAAAAAAGCCACACCAAAAACACAGACTCTCCAGTTGTAACCCCTTTGTGACCGTGCCGTGCCCTCCCTTAAGCTTTTCACTCATAATAGGAAGACCCCCCCCCCGCCCCCTCTGAACAGGAGGAGATACCCCCCCCCCCCTCAAACCCTTCCACTCGGTCTCACCCGGGTCTTGTAAGCAAACAGAGAGGGGGCATTCAGAGCAGGAGAGTCTCATTTAAAGCGTTAATCTGTGGGCCACATGCTGCACAACAGTGGAGGACCAAACCAGCACCAGACCTGATACACACACACACACAGGCTAAACATGGCATGTATTTGGCAAGCGAGGAAGTCGGTTCCAGGTGGTTGCATATAGAAGTTGTGATCACGTTGAACCCTTGACGGGTACACTGGCACTGGTACGTCACAGTAGTGCTAGAAACATAATATGGATTGCGAGATAACACAGGTTTAGGGAACCCAGAATGCACCTGTGTCTTTAAGAATTATAATTGTTTTAAACCAAATTTGTACAATGCATCATTCACCATGCATGAATGAATGAATGCATCTTACATTATGGAATAAGTTAACACTTAGTGGATCACCAGTACCAGTTCTCATCAAACCATTTTCCTATTTTTAAATTGGTTGTCAGATGCAAATATCAGGATGTTACTTTAATAGATGAAACCTAACAGAATATGACACAACACCGAACAGATGGAATAATGTGCAACAGCACATATAATCACTGCAACAATTGACACATATGGACATTACTGACAGTAACCGATAACAATAAGCTGGGCTTTGGGGGAGTTATGAGGACACGTTTTTTGTTTCGTTGTTTTTTTGTGCAATGGTTGGGTACAAAAAAGCTAAACAGGTCCGTGGGGTTTCACTTTGAAGCAGGCTACATTTTACGAAGGAAACATTAAAAACATTGTTCATTTTTGTTGTTTTAATACAAATGTAAAATGTCGTTACATTGCTTGTATGTAAAATGAACATGATTAGATGGGATCCAAGTCAAGAGCAGATTGTATCAAGACCAAGTCAAGACCAGATTACTGTATATCAGGACCAAGACCAGAGTGTTTTAGAAACTCAAGTTCACAGTTCCTCTGTTAATTTAACCATCTTTATAAAACACTTTAATGTCATGCTTACTTTTGCAGATTCAACTATTTGTGGTTTAGAACGCTAAATTCTTTTCTCCAAAATGTGACTGCAGGGACCCTTAAAAACCGTCCGGCCGGAGGACTACAACAATGGCGGGAAGCACGCGGGTTAACCGTGTTTCTCTCCTGCAGAGCAGCTGCTGCGTTCTCCAAGCGCACCAGTAGAGCGCGCCAGAGGACCCGCGTCCCACTTCTCTCTTTACTCCACATACTTCATCCTGCAGCTCACCACCTAGCACACACTTAGGCCTCGACGCCCCCCCCCCACCCCCCGCCCCCCACAGACACACACACACAGGCACACACACCCCTCCGACACAAAGGTCGAGATCACGCACCTGTCAAAGAGTGTTGTTGTCCCCCACGCCTTTTAACTCCGACCAAAAGTTTTTTTTAAAATGAAAATAGCTCCTTCCCTTCCCTCCTCCTCCCTTTTCCCCCTTCTTTTTCCTCCCCAAGTGAACCACAAATTGTCTCCAGATTTTCACACATAGTAACTTAACATTTTGGGCTATTTGGAACTGAAACAATTAGAAACCAACCTGTGTGTTACCCTCTCCCCCACTAATGGACCTGACTATAAGACAAGCAAATGAAACGTTCCTGTTCTCCACCCTCGGGTTATTCCAGATTGCAGGCTCGTTTTCTAATTATGGCGGCCGCTCTTTAAGCGTACGTGTCTCTCAATCATTTGCCAGCATTTAATGACAATCCACCACCGCCTTTGTGTTTGATGGGATGATAAATCATGACTGGGAATCTGTCACTTTCATTGCAGCAGTGGTGAAGTCCAGCTTGTGAGGGAAGTAACATGAGAAGGATAAGGGAATCCGAATCAAACAGTTTGGGGGGGGGGGGGGGGGGGTATACGGTTCGTCGTACTGCAGGCTGGCGCTGCCCCCTTGTAAGATATGGGCTCCTTGCTATAGGACCGGCGGTGCCCAGAGGTTGTTGCCATGCAACTCAATGTGGCACACACACACACATGCACAGGAACCAACAATGGTCTGCTTTATGAGGTGCCCAGCGATGCCATGGTAACCTCCTCGTTCTGGGCAAGACGGGCAGAGCGACGTGCCAAAAAAATGCCATGGTTCCCTTTTTTTTTTTCCTCCCCTTTTTCTCAAACCACGTTGCCCAGAAACCTTTTGAAACGTAATAAGTGAAAGCAGTGGCCAGACAAATTACAACGGGAGTGTGTGTGTTTGGGGGGGATTCAACGTTAGGAGTTCTAGTGTGTCCTGTCTCTCAAGTGTAAAGGCTTTTAACCCCGAGTGGGAAAGCATTACTTCATGAGTGCCACATCCTTCAAATGACCATTTGGGTATCAGTGACTCGACCCCTGTGACCTTGAATTCCAAAAGATAACGCTGTGGATGTGTTGATAAAGTTTCACTGTTGTTAAGCAACTTTTCTCCATTTTTGGGGGGATACTCTGTTTGCGGTGAATTTATGCGAGAAAAAGCAACGTTTTCTTAAGTTAACACGGAAAGAGTCTCTGATACACAAACGCTCATCGAAAGGATCTTTTTTGCCAGGGGAGGCGCGGAGGGGAGAGCGGACGGACTTCCTCCAGTGGGAGCAGCCGTTGCCGGAGCTGGGGGGGGGGGCTCCAATGAGGCTAAAATGTTGCTCTGTTGGAAGAAATATTTCAGGTGAAGCTGCTCTGATGGAGAACGAAGTCGACTGGCTGTATATATACGTGCTCTAAAGTAAGCAGTAGCTCTGTGTGTGTGTGTGTGTGTGTGTGTGTGTGTGTGTGTGCGTGTATGTGCGTGTGTGTGTGTGTGTCTGTGTGTTTGTGTGTGTGTGTGTGTGTGTGTGTTTGTGTGTGGGCCCGCGAGGGACTGTAAGTGTTGCTGCTCCAACCATTTCCATATCACCCGGGGTCATCTAGGCACTGTGCCGAGGCCTGGCGGGGTTGAATCCTGACTGGAAGGTAGCACTGGCTGGCTGGATGATGATGATGATGATGATGGAGGAGGAAGAAAAGGAGGAGGAGGAGGAGGAGGAGGAGGGGTCACGCACAACAGAGCCCGGTCTAGTGCTTTTAGATTCCCTTAAAATGGGGATCCGTGCCAAACTTGTGGGCCCTGGCGAGCCAGCTATCGCACCATAACCGGCCCCCATAATTGCCACTCGTCCCACACCTCCTCCTCCTCCTCCTCCTCCTCCTTCTCCTTCTCCTCCTCCTTCACTGCGGTCACCCACCACGCATGTAAAACACAGAGAAGCGCCACCTGGGAATACATGCAACGTTAATGGCACTCTCCTTCACAAGCTGTCAATGGCTGTTAATGAACCCATACATAAACATACAGGCCTGTCTGTGCTCCCAGACAGACAGGCAGACAGACAGGCTGGCATGGAGAGGGAGACAGCGGAGACAGACACAGAGGTGGAGAGACAGACGCCCCCCCCCCCCCCCCCCCCCGGACCAAAGACAAAGTGGACACTGAGCTGGAAATAAAAGCAGAGCGACAGATAAATAAAGATGGCGATGTGCATTTGGCGAGCGGACGGATCAAATGGATGCGACGCATCAGATAAAATCTGCCGTTCCATTGGATTGAGCACCGAGCTCAAAACAAAAGGGCAAACCCAATTTTGCTCTCAGACGTTTCTTTTTATTTGCTATAATAGGCGTGACTAAATAAAATCCACAATAATGCCGTCCTCATGTGAAATGACTAACTGTTTATACCACAGAAGAAAATGACCTTTGTTTGTTTTTATTATGTTCATCAGCAACAGATTTCCCTGCTGGTGTGCATGCACGCGCGGCAAGGGGAAGAGAAACATTGTGCTCGGTGATGTGAATGGTCCTGAAAACTTTTAAGGGGAAGGTTTTCTCTTCTTCTTTTCGCGGTATAAACAGTTACATTGTAGCGTAGGTGGCAGCGGTAAGAGATGGCTGGCGGTCTTTCTGTTGATCTACACAACAAACAAACACTAAATTGGTGCGACGCAGATCCAATACATCGTGGAGCAGAGAAGAGGAAATGTGACAAAACCTTTCGAAAAACTTTTTCCAGTTTTTCCATGAATCCCCAAGTGGGTCAAAAATGACCCCTAGTTGACAGGAACCTTTCATCCTTCTCTGTTATTGCTGTCAGGTAACATCGTAATGCAACAATGTAACGCAACAACGTAGCGCAACAACGTAGCGCAACAACATAGCGCAACAACGTAACCCAACAACTTAACCCAACAACGTAACCCAACAACGTAACGCAACAACGTAACGCAACAACGTAACGCAACAACGTAACCCAACAACGTAACGCAACAACGTAATGCAAAAACGTAACGCAACAACGTAACCCAACAACGTAACCCAACAATGTAACGCAACAATGTAACGCAACAACGTAACGCAAAAACGTAACGCAACAACGTAACCCAACAACGTAACCCAACAATGTAATGCAACAACGTAACCCAACAACGTAACGCAACAACGTAACGCAACAACGTAACGCAACAACGTAACGCAACAACGTAATGCAACAACATAACGCAACAACGCAACGCAACAACGCAACGCAATGCAACAACATCTTCTCCTCCAGCAAAGCCTCACCTCGCTGCTCACCAACACCACACTGCTGTAGACCCACAACAACGTAACGTAACAACGTAACATAACAACGTAACGTAACAACGTAACGTAACAACGTAACGTAACAACGTAACAACGACGTGGCGCGACGACGTGGCGCGACGACGTGGCGCGACGACGTGGCGCGACGACGTGGCGCGACGACGTGGCGCGACGACGTGACGCGACGGCGTGACGCGACGGCGTGACGCGACGGCGTGACGTGACAGCGTGACGCGACGGCGTGACGCGACGACTGGGACTGCTGATGGATATTTAAAGATATATCGCAACGACGCAACGTCTTCTCCTCCTCCAGCAGAGCCTCACCTCACTGCTTACCAACACCACGCTGCTGTAGGCCCAGGCCGTATTGCTGGGCCCGCTGGAAGGAAGAGATGCCCGGGAGAACCAGAACCAGGAGTGAGCGGGGCAGTCTGCTACAGTAAAATGAGAAATATTCGGACTGAAGGTGGAAGCTGATTCCATAAAAGAGGAGCTTGATAACTAAAGGCTCTGGCTCCCATCCTACTTTTTAAAACTCGAGGAACGACAAGTAGCCCCGCATTTAGTGAGCGCAGCTCTCTAGTGGGGCAATATGGTACTCCACGCTCCTTAAGATATGATGGTGCATCACCAAGCAAGGCTTTGTAGGTGAGGAGAAGAGTTTTAAATGTGTTTCTTGATTTTACGGGGAGCCAGTGCAGAGCAGCTAGTGCAGGAGTGATGTGATCTCTTTTCTTAGTTTTAGTGAGAATACGAGCTGCAGCATTCTGGATCAACTGGAGGGACCTAAGAGACTTATTAGAGCAGCCTGATAATAAGGAGTTGCAGAAATCCAGTCTAGAAGTAACAAACTCGTGATCCAGTTTTTCTGCATCTTTTTTAAACAAGATGTGCCTGATTTTTTATATATTACGGAGATTAAAAAATTCAGTCCTTGAGATTTGCTTCATGTGGGAGATAAAGGATAAGTCCAGATCAAAGATAACGCCGAGATTCTTTACAGTGGTGTTGGATGCTAGGGCAATGCCGTCTACAGAAACCACATCACCAGATAATTGATCTCTGAGGTGCTCAGTGCCGAGTAAAATTACTTCGGTTTTGTCTGAGTTTAACTTCAAGAAGTTGCAGGTCATCCATGTTTTTATGTCTTAAAGACATGCTTGAATTTTACTGAGCTCCACTGGTTTTATCGATAGATATAGTTGAGTATCATCTGCATAACAATGAAAGTTTATGGAATGGTCCTGATAATATTGCCGAAAGGAAGCATGTATAAGGTAAATAAAATTGGTCCAATCACAGAACCTTGTGGAACTCTGTGACTAACATTGGTGGTTATCGAGGCTTCATCGTTCACAAATACAAACTGAGATCGATCTGATGAATAGGATTTAAACCAACTTAGTGCCGTGCCTGAAATGCCAATCGACTGCTCCAGTCTCTGTAATAGGATGTCATGGTCAATGGTGTCGAATGCAACACTAAGGTCTAACAAGACCAGTACAGAGATGAGTCCTTTATCTGCTGCCATTAAGAGGTCATTTGTAATTTTCACCAGTGCTGTCTCGGTGCTATGGTGTTTTCTAAATCCTGACTGAAACTCCTCAAATAAACAATTATGATGTAGAAAGTCACACAACTGATTTGCGACCACTTTCTCAAGGATCTTGGAGAGGAAGGGGAGGTTAGAGATCGGTCTGTAGTTAGCCAACACCTCTGGATCCAGAGTGGGCTTCTTCAGGAGAGGTTTAATTACAGCTACTTTGAAGGAATGTGGTACGTGGCCTGTTATCAAAGACAAATGATAATATCTAATAGAGAGCTGCCAATTAAAGGCAAAACGTCTTTAAGAAGCCTTGTCGGGATGGGGTCCAAGAGACAGGTAGACGTGTTAGAAGTAGAAACCGCTGAAGATAATTGGTCACGGTTGATGGGAGAAAAAACATCCAAATATACACCAGGGCATAGAGCGGATTCCAAGGCCACTCCACTTGAGAACAGATTGGCACTGGTTAAGGGCAAGATATTATTAATCTTGTCCCTAATAGTTAAAATCTTTTCATTAAAGAAGTTCATAAAGTCATTACCACTGAGGTCTATAGGAATACTCGGCTCCATAGAGCTGTGACTCTCTGTCAGCCTGGCTACAGTGCTGAAGAGAAACCTGGGGTTGTTCTTATTTTTCTCTATAACTGATGAGTAATAGGCTGCTCTGGCATTACGGAGGGCCTTCTTATAAGTTTTAAGACTATCTCGCCAAACTAAGCGGGATTCCTCCAGATGAGTTGAACACCATATGCTTTCAAGCTTTCGTGACGTTTGCTATAGTTTGCGGGTCTGAGGGTTATACCAGGGAGCAAACCTCCTCTTCCTCACTGTCTTCTTCTTCAGAGGGGCTATCGAGTCCAGTGTCATTCTCAGTGAGCCTGTGGCACTATCAACAAGATGATCAATCTGGGACGGACTAAAGTTAGACCAGGAGTCCTCTGTTATATTGAGACGTGGTATTGAATCAAATGCAGAAGGAATCGCTTCTTTAAATTTAGCTACAGCACTGTCAGTTAGATATCTGGTGTAGAAACTTTTGACTAACGGTGTACACTCGGTAGTATAAATTCAAAAGTTATGAGGTTGTGGTCTGACAGAAGAGGATTCTGTGGGAAGACCTTCAAATGCTCAATGTCAATGCCACATGCAAGAACAAGGTCGAGGGTGTGGCCAACGCTGTAAGTGGGTTTCTGTACTCTCTGACTGAAGCCAATCGAGTCCAACAATGAGATGAATGCAGCACTAAGGCAATCATTATCAACATCCACATGAATATTAAAATCTCCTACAATAATAACTTTATCAGTTTTAAGAACTAAACTTGATATGAACTCTGAAAATTCTGATATAAACTCTGAATATGGATCTGGTGGCCGGTACAGAATCACAAATATAATTGGTTGTAATGTTTTCCATCATATGAACAATAACCACAAAGTACTTAACACTTTTACTTTTTGTTTATTCTCTGTACTCCGTCTGAGACAGTCAAGGAATGTCCATTGTCTCTGTGAAATAAAGAAATGATGTCAGAACATGGTCGTTTTGGTGGAAACATGCAGGTTCAGTGAGCTGTGCATCCGTGGGGCTGAGTAGACATTAGATTGTAGGATTCTACGAATAGAGCCGATGTAACGAGTACTACCATATGAGACAAGTTAGATATTTTAATGCACGGCGAGCTTTGTTTTTTTTGGGTCGGCCATGTTGTGTGTGCAACGGAAGCCCCTTCAGAAAAGCTGGCTCTGACATCTGAGCTTGGCCCGCGGCCTCCTGGAAAGTCCACATCGGCATAGAGCACAGCCGATAGACCTCACTGCTTTGGACCGAACGGCATGGCTCGCAAGTCGTCGGGATGCTGCTGAGACGCCGCCACCGCACGAGCACAAAAATACTCCAGCGTGCAACCTTTCTTTTTTCTTTTTTTTTGGGTGCAGAGTTGGTGGGGGCTCGGTTAAGCCCGGCAACATGGCAGCAGCCAGAGCGAGTTGGACCGGTGGAGGCGAGAGGCACAGCTGCTTGGATAGGGCTCGGTGGCATTTCTGTGTCTGTGTCCCCTCTCTCCCTCCAAACACACACACACACACACACACACCAGAGCATACATACAGTACCAACACAAACACACACCCTCTCTATCACTCACACCAGCAGCAGCACCCTGGTAACAGATAGCTCCTGATTGGTGACTCCATCCGCGTTTAGTTTAATATATATATGTATATATATATACATATATATATACATAAATATAATTATTTAAATATCTATCAGCAGTCCCAGGAAGAGGATTCTGGCGGCGTGTGGAATGACGTGGGAGAGGCAGAGTGACCCCGGGCTCAGGTGGCAGCTGTGTTATGACTTCTCTGCCAGTTCATGGTGGATGGTAGGATGGATGCAACCTCCCCCCCCACCATTTCCTCCCTCATTCTCTATCTATCCATCCCATTCTGTTTTTGTCACATTTGTCCTCTCTCATTTATTTTTTTATTTTCTTGGGGGACGCAGAATGTGACCTAATGTTGACCTGATGTGCATCTGCTGCGTGTTGCTTTTACACGTGTCTTGTGTGCGTTCCGAGGCGACCGGTGGGTCAATTGGCGCCTCAAGTGAAGGTTTGTGTGACGCCAGTGTTTAAAATGCGTTGAATGAAGTGATGATGGCGGTGGCGTGTGACAATGTTGGTATGGCAAAAAAAGTATTTTACTTGGATACTTCCCTTGAAATGTGCTTTCTTCATAAATTCTAATCACAAGATAATTTTGGGTGATTGACTCCGTCAGAGATATCTTGGGCTTGTCCCAAAGGGAGAAGGTTTTTTAATTAAAAACCTGTTTTCGCCACTCGAGGAAATGATTCAGAATGTATTAAGGCCATGAAGCACTTCTGGGGCAACATGTGCTTTTTTTTCTGACGAAATTTTTTTTTCTTCCTGGATTTATTTCTGCAATGAATCCTTCGTAGGAGTGAATTCACTTCACATTCAGACACTTTCATGAGCGATGTATTCCGTTTACTTTGCGACTGTAAATCAAGTCAAGTTGCTTGACCTGTGTAAAGCCACTGCTGTGGATACTGTCTTCTTCGCTTTTGACCTTCGTCTTGTATTTTGTGTCTGTGTGTCTGTGACACAAACATCCAGAGTCTGGATCAGATCAGAGAGCTAATTTATTCCAGATTTCACATATTGACAACATCAATCACTCTCGATCTCTCGGTAGCAGTTTATTATTTCCCCTCATGTGGCGTTTGGTGTTGATGACAGAGGTGTCTCGAGGCCTGACACAGTTTGTAAACCCGAGGGCTCCTCTCAGCGCCAGCCTGCTGCGCTCGCCGCTATGTAGGGCAGAGCTGGGGGAGGACTAAGGGAGGGATGGCAGCCAGCATTGGGGGCCCCATGCAGGGATGCAGGAGATGGGGAGGGGTGCATGGGGTTACCGGGTGCTACCGGGGGCAGAGAAAGGGGCACAGGCTGGGCATGGCTGGCAAAGGAGCATTCCCTCCCGTCTGTGGACATGCAGCGTCTCAGCTCAGTCATACACAAAGCCGGGAGGGGGGTGGGATTAATATATTTTGAATTTGTTTCTTTCTAGACATACTTAAATTTAAGATTTCATTCTTTAAATGTTTTTTGTTGTTCTTGTGATTTCTCTTCTTAGATCGCAGATTTTTTTTTCTGAGCCAAAGGAAAGGATTCAGTGGGAGGTAAACACAGTTTATTCGACTTTGAAGTTGCAGAAGAAAAATAAAGGCATTTAAAGGGATACGCCACCATTACACTTTCATTAAATGAAGGGAATGAAGAGACGTGTTAAAAAAAAGAAATTGTTCAAATCGAGGCAACAGAAGTAAATCATAAAATATAGACGTACACTACCGTTCAAAAGTTTGGGGTCACCCAGACAATTTCGTGTCTTCCATGAAAACTCACACTTTTATTTATCAAATGAATTGAACATTTCATAGAACATATAGTCAAGACATTGACAAGGTTAGAAATAATGATTAATATTTGAAGTATTAATTTTGTTCTTCAAACTTCAAGCTCAAAGGAAGGCCAGTTATAGCTTATATCACCAGCATAACTGTTTTCAGCTGTGCTAGCATAATTGCACAAGGGTTTTCTAATCAGATATTAGTCTTCTAAGGCGATTAGCAAACACAATGTACCATTAGAACACTGGAGTGATAGTTGATGGAAATGGGCCTCTATACACCTATGGAGATATTTCATTCGAAACCAGACACTTCCACCTAGAATAGTCATTTACCACATTAACAATGTATAGTGTGTATTTTTGATTAATGTTATCTTTATTGAAAAAACAGTGCTTTTCTTTGAAAAATAAAGACATTTCTAAGTGACCCCAAACTTTTGAACAGTAGTGTACATTCATTGTTTTCACTGCTTCCTAAATAAAAAACATTTTAGAAATGTCACTACTATTTTTATATGTCAGTTTTCTGTACAATAAAATAGCCGAAATGACCTCGAGGACATCACAATAACATCATCAGGGTCATCCAGGCTCTAAAAAGCTCCCTACAAAGCCTGTAGAGTAGTACTCGAGATGTGTAATGTGATCTAATAAACATTAATGAATGAAAATCCTTTCTTGGTTGTATTGATGTATATTTTGGTCTCGGATCGTTGCTGTTGAAGGATTTTAACTGGCCTTCCCTGTAATGGTCTTGTGACCAGCGCTGTAGATACTGGTGGCCATTTTCCTTGGTGGTATTCCTGGGAATCTGAGGGGTTGAAAGAGAAGAAGAGGAGTAATAGGTTTCAGCCTTTTGTGATTACCAACACACTACACATGGATTCTGATATTTATTTTAGCCTAAAGCTTTTTCTTTAATCACAAAACAAATCTCTCAATATATAATGTGTAGAAAACAAAATCAAAAAGTTGAATAGGATGTGTCTTTTTTAAAGACCCAGCCATTTGTATTGAGTTTGGTTTGTAGCATGGTCAGACGTTCCCGAGGTGGGATGGAATCCTGTTTCAATCCTTTGGACTCATGACCTCTGTGTCTTTTTCTTCTGGGTAATGGCGCTGCTTGTGACCCCCCCCCCCCCCCTCCCATTTATCCTGGGGCCATTTAAGGAGAAATCATTGAAGTCAGGTGCGACATTGCTGCATCTTCTTGTCTTTTTGCAGGTTTTTGTCACTCATGTTCAGATGCCCCCTTCTGTCTCCCTCCCCTCCCTCCCATGTTCTCTGTCTCACCCTCGCCCATCTTTTTTTCAATCTGTCTCCCTCGCCGTCCCCAGACAGACCCTCCTATCAGTGCCCATTTCCCTCCGTCTGGTTCGTCCCCTTTCCTTTTCACTCAGATGACCCTGCCGCCGCCCCGTTCCTTCTGTCTGTCTGGCTCTCCTATACCCAGATGCCCCCCCAACCGCTGCCCACTCCATGCCATCCTCACTCTTATCTCACGTCATCGTGTATGTCCGCCTCGCCGTCTCTTTATCTCTGTCCTCTTTTATCTATTCCGAACATTGTCTCTTGTTCGCTTTCTCCCAATGCTCTCTCTTCCTCGGGTGCTCCCGCTGCACAGATGCCTGGCTTGGTTTGCAACAGCTGTCTCGCCATGTGCCACTACCAAGTGTTGCCTTCGATGGCAGGGGCGAGTTGTGTGTGTGTGTGGGGGGGGGGGGGGGGTTGTGTGTATTAGTCATGAATATTCATGTTCCCTTGTATGTACTACCAAACAGAAAATGGCACCAGGGAGGAGACGCCACCCATCAAAAAAAAGAGGGGGTGGGTTTGGGGTTGGCATTGGGTGAGGACGAGGGGAGGAAAGGAAGGAGGAAGCAGGGAGGAGGAAGGAGAAAGGAGGAAGAAGAGGGTAAGTCAGGGAAACGTGATTGAAGAGTATGGGAAATTGAGGCAGACGGAGGAAGGGGAAGAGGGCCAGACTGAATGGCAGGGATCCATAAAATGATACCCCCACCCTCAGAGGTGTGAAAGAGGGGGCACAATAAGAGGCGGGCACAGGAGGAAATGGTGGGAAAAAGGGGAGCGGGGAAATTTAGGAAACAGGACGGGAACATTTTGTACTTTGAGGGCTTTACTTCAAATCTGCAGTCAAATAACCGAGGAAAGCGTTTTGAAGAGGCGGGGGAGCGATGACGTGGAGTTTGCAGCCATGCTAGCAGCTCCGTGAGGCCCATGTCAGTCTTTGGCACGCTAGCATTTGGGAACGTCATTTATTTGGCAAGATATTTGACCCTGATGGTGGCGCTAGAGATGTGGATCGTCAAAATGATTGTGATTCATCCCGGGAGGAGCTTGAACGTGTGTCGCAAATGTCATCGCAATCCACTCAAAATCTGTAAAAAAACCCGATTTTAACCACAATTGTCAACCTCATGGTGGTGCCGGAGGGAAAACTAACCAACGCTGGTGTGGAATCCGTCAGCACCGTGATCCGGGGTGGAATACATTTCCTTGAAACGTCATTTACATTGCAGTTTGGTGGTATCGGAGCCTCATTTCAGGAGGATTCATCCACCTGGGACCACGAATGTCGCGGCAATTCATCTTGGTGGACGGACCGACCCCAACCAACCTAGCTGACTGACCCACTGTCATCCTCAACTAGCATGGTAAAAAATGAATTGAGACCGGACCCCAAAAGAGGAGTTCAGGCACATTCTGTAGATCTGAAAAGCAGGAGATGCGAGAAAGTTAGCAAATGCATGAATGACAAAATGCGAGTATACGGGGACAAGAAGATCGTGGACAAGCAAGCGAAGTGGAGGGCAAAGAGCAAGAAGGGAAGAGAATGAGGGGAGCGAGGAGATGGGAAATAGAAGATAGGAGATAGGACATAAGCAGCTGGGGTGAGGGGCAACAGATCTAAGCTGACCGAGGCTCTGGTGGCTCTTCCTCTCTTTCATGGAGAGCCAGGAAAAGAGATTATAGCAACCCCGTTTTCTCCTGGGTGGAGAGAGACGGGGAGGGGGGCGACCATACTCTTCCCACTCGTCCCCTCCCCTCTGCAGACGAGGACTCTCTGGTCGCGACGTCTGGACCCAAACCAGGACGAATCCCATCGCTCCACTCGGCTGGAGGAGTGTATGCTCCAATCAACCCAATGACAAATGCTGCTTCTTTGAGTGTTGTAATGCATCACAAGCTTTTGAAGGGGTCACAACTCGCTCGAGACGGACCCTTTCTTTCACTTCCTGGTTGTCTCTGGAGGGCTATGATTGGTGGAGGGGAACAAGAGCGCTAATTCTAGTTGCCACTGTTTTCACTTCAGCAAAAGACCTCAGCACTTCCCCAGCCGCTGCTTATTTTTACTTTATCTCAATATTTCTAACTTCTTCATCCTCCGTATTATCAGTACAATAGTCTTGCAATAGCAAGAAAGTGTAAGAAAGACAAAGTTATTGTTCACTTCCTGGTTGCCTCAGAAGGACTTAGATGTGGTTGAAGGAACAACAGTGCTAATGCTAGTAGCCTAATGCTATACTTTTAAAGACCTTGTTGTTCGGTAATCATTAGTTTAATAGTGTCACAAAAGCGATTAAGTAAAAGAGAGAGAGAAAGAGAGAGAGAGAGGGGCTTCGTATCACTTCCTGGTTGCCTGGTTGAGGGCTACGATTGCTTGAGGCTAACCAGAGCGCTTTTATGCTAGTCGCCTAATGCTACTTTTACTTCAGCCAAAAGACTTCAACACTTCTTCTTCTACCACTGCCTTTTGACTTGATTTGCATTTTTCTAACCTTGTCGTTAATGATCAGAATAATAGTGTCACAATAGCAATATTTCACTTCCTGGTTGCCTCTGCTGGGCTACGATTGGTTGAGGGAACCAGACTGCGTTCGTCCTTATTCGCCGTGTGCTTCACAGACAACCTTTCTCCCACCACACAGTTATATACCCCGGCTCTCTTCGTTCTTTTCTCATACACACAACACATACAAACAGCGGGTTAATCAGAAACCTATAAACCCTCCTTGCCGGTAGGAGATAAGCGCCGAGCTGGTAGCCCTTCCCTCCTGAGAGCAGCACTCCTCTAGCGGTGCCGTGGAGCTGCCTGATAAGGGCAGGGGAGTGTGGAATACCCTGAGAGATTCAGGCACACACACACACACACACACACACACACACACACACACACAGGCCACTCAGCATCAGTTAGCCAGGTCTTCTGCAGAGCCAATCGGCAGTTCGCAGGGCCCCGAGGCTCCACCAATCGCGCTCCTCCATCGGGTGTTGTTAATCTCAGCGCTCAGCCCGCAGGTGGATGTGTTTGCTGTGTGTGTTTGTGTTTAGCAGATACATGTTTATATGCTAATGCTTGGTGCTCGATGTGCAAATGAGAAAATCGTACTCTGATTAAAAAGAAAAGTATAACGCAAGTCACATCTTTTTCTGCCGGACAATAAAATCTGAAAGTGATTGGTTCTTCTAACTTTTAGAGTTATTCTGAAAAAAAATGTAATAAAAGAGTAAACACTTCTATATTTGAAGTGAGGGGAGTAGTGTTTTCCTACCTTGATGTACTCAAGGCCCGCACACTTTCTCAAGGGTGTTTTAGTAATTAAGTACCTCTTCTAATTAAGCCTCAACCTGTATTTCAAAGGCCCGTTGGGATCCAGCTACTTTCTCAGATGAATCGGCCTCTACGCGGGGAGATATTGAAATACCGCGTTTCAACTTCACAAGTCGCTTGAGGAGTCGAGTCGGTATAACGAGCGATCCATTTTCCTTTCAAAGGCCTCAGTTCTGTTCTCCAGAGCTTCGTGGAAAAGATTTAGAAAGAGTGAGATGAATATCGGATTAACGGTACCAACTGAGCCGGAAACATGTACGTTATAAACTTCACATTTCTGTGAACGTGGAGCTGATATTCTATATTTTTCTTTATTTTAATGTATTCATTTTTCCCTCTTGTGTGTGCAGTGATAAAGTGTTTGATTCTGTATGTGCACCATATCTTTCGAGACTTCTTCTGCGGTATAAAATTACTTGACCTCATTTTCAAAGGTGAAACTTACTCAAGTACTTGAGTGCAATATACTTCTTTATTGGAAGCTGCTTTTCACGGTTACTTCACTGCATTATAAAGGTACGTTTTAGTACTCGTTACTACTCATAAATATATATTGTTATAGGTTCAACTGCCTTGTTTAAGGGGAATGTTCTCCACATCAATCAGCTAAATTAAAATGCACTTCAGCGGTGGGTCGGCATAGCAGTGTTGGGGCCGTGAAGCCTGAAATCAAGCTGAGGAAGTCAAGTTTATTTTGTATTATTATTTATTTAATTATGTTAAATAAAAATGAAAAATCATATATTATTTAACATAATAAAATAAAATGAGAACAGATATTGGGTTGATGGCTCTGAGAGTTAAAGAAGGGAACAAAAGAAGAAAGAAAACAACAATAGGAAAGAAATGGTATATATACAAAATAAAATATGAACCTTTTTGACATGAGGCCCGCTGCCTTCTTCAGGTCTGGGAGGCGAGGGGGTGTGATCCTGCATGGGAATTTGAAATCCTCCATTTTCATCATTATTCTTCTCCCTGTGCGTCTTTTTTGTATCTGTGCAATAAAACACAGGTGAATGCAGTATCTTCAATATGAATTAATGAAAAAATTATAGGGGTCATTCTGTTGCCTAATGCATGATCATCAATATTCATTAATTAAAAAGTATAGGGTCATTCTGTTGCCTAATGAGTACTTTTACTTTTTGATAAAGTAAATTTCCAATACGTATTTTTTTTCTGAAGTCAAATCAAGAATCAGGATTTTTTATGTTATTTATAATGTCGTACTTTTTATTGTGTGGCAGCCTAATGCTACCTTCAATGAAGCAAACACACGTCTTTGTCACTTTTCAAATCCCCTTTATTATCAGAACAATAGACTTTTAATAACAAGTGTGCTTCATACTTATTGTATGCTTGACACTACTCTAGATATGAATTGTATGAATCTATATTAATTCAATGTTAACGCTGCTGTGAGGCTGCTCACCCGGTTCCGCTTTTCCATGCCGGAGTCAGCATTCCGTGAAGGGGCCGTTGCCACGGTATAACTTTTTGTTTTCTCATGTGTGTGTGTGTGTGTGTGTGTGTGTGTGTGTGTGTGTGTGTGTGTGTGTGTGTGTGTGTGTGTGTGTGTGTGTGTGTGTGCGCGTGCGTGCGTGCGTGCGTGTGTAAACCTCCGGGGGAAAGCCGGTATATACAGGCGGAGTAAACCGCTAAATATAAAAGGGACCGCGTGGTGCCTTCATGGTACAGGTACAAGTTGAACTCGGTAACTTTCTCAACATTTTTAGAAGGTTTTTGAGAGGGAGAGCGGGTGCCGCGTGGTACTAGACATCATGGGTGACGGATTTTCATAGAGTGAGTTGAATTCACGTTTCCAATATATGCACAATACTTTTGTTTGCCCTTTTAAATTAACATATATAAAAACAATATTGAAGCATCCGCCAACGGCCGTTGCGTTCAAAGACGTCCAAAGAGAAGGGGAAAAAAGGCGATAAAGCTGTAGCAGTGTTGAGGTCAACGCTCGGGTCAAGTCCCTCACGAAAACCACATCAGAGTAACACCAAACACGCACCATTTTAACGCACGCGCGCATTGAGTTATACACAGCAGCAGCCGACTGACGTCACAGGGCTGTTTTAAAGACGGCGCAGGTTGATTAGTCAAACGTACAAATTATGATATGGATATAAGCGTGTGTAATAATATCATAAGAGTTCGGGGTGCACATTCATTTATATTATCATTATTATAATTTTAAGCTGACGCACACGTGACTGCCCATGCAGGCATGGTTGAAGACTCCGCTCACCTGAAAAAGACCAAACATGCACCCGCACACGAATCACGCACGTTCACATGCAGCCTACAGCTTGAAATAATTAAATCGGACGGATTTATCTGCAATAAATGTGCTGTCTGATAACAAAAAAATGTAATATAATTCAATTCTAATGAACATATTGATGCTTTTGTAGCCTTCTGACATTTTTCACAGATATTAATTTTGGGACATTTAACATCCCCAAAATAGGAAATAAATACATGTATCCCCATAGCATCCATGCAGCCCAATTATGACGAGCCTTCAAATAAACACACATATAACACGTGAGGCCGATACTGATTCTTTGCCATTTATTGTCTTTTATTCCGTGATATTTGCCCCGTTTAAAACCTATAGAGTCGCTAATTTAGTCTTTTTATTTTGGTATATTTAATGTTGTAAATATAAACGGAAAGCCGGTATGCTAATTTAAATGACCGCAACAACTCTGCTCTCTTTAATGAGGCGTTCACGAACACCTGTTCCACTTTAACTACGGGTCAGATATAGCGGCTCGTTGAGCATTTTACACATATTGTGAAAATGCCAAATCGAATAAATACTATATACATATATATATATATATGTAATAATATAATATAAATAATAATAATAATAATAATAACGGATCCGTGTGGCCACAAGACCTTCTTCAGGTCCAACGATCAACATTATTTGATTAATTATTATTCATTTATAACGTGTATTTTTCATTATAAGTCAATATAAAGATTACAAATTACATTTGATGTTCTTGCTGAGTACACTTGAATAAAAACAATTTTAGCAGCTTCTCAACCAACACGGCAGCAGCTTATCAGTTTTTAAAAACATTTAATTAATTATTTTTTATTGCAGTGACGTCCGCGCCCCGCTACAACCATGAATGGTCATCGCTCATCCTAAATCTGAGTTGATCAGAGTAAGACAAAGTTTGCGAGTCGTGCACGTGACCTGTCTTTTATTCATAACAGAATAAATAAACAGATTATCATGATGGGATTTAACAGCTCTGGATGTGAGTCCAAAACACGTGACAGAGTAATTATAATTAGGTCACATTTCACAAACTGGCCCCGCAGAGCCACGTGCACGTCTCACATGTATGAATGTAAAGTTCCCCCATCGGTATCACAACACGCACGCACGCACACACACACAGACACACAGACATAAACTATGTGGGTTCATCAGAACCTCCACCTCTCCCTCTCTCTCCGCTGCCCTATACAAACTTGTATTATTTATTTATTATTTATTTATTTAATTTGCCGGTGAGAGCTACTAATCCCCCGCGTCCACGGTTTACTCTGAGCCCGTATTTAATTCCTCTAAACCCCCAGCTGCCGCCCTGGTTACGACAGACTGCGAACCGCTCCGGTTATTAATAATTCCCCCCCCCACCTCGCTTCCTCCGGCCGCGGCCGTAGGACCTAACCCCCCCACCCCCTCCCCCGGCCCACACGCACGCCCTTGCTGGAGCGCGCGTGCCGGGTTCTTTTTTCTCCAGACTCTATTCGTTTGCTGCCCCTCTCGCCTATTTGTTGTTGTTGTGCTTTAGCCTCCCGGCGGTCGCTCCACAGTCCCCGTGAACAGTGCACCGTGAAGGCACCTTTCTCCCCTTCTTCTATTTCTCTCTCCTACTCTCTGTCTCTCTCTCTCTCCCTCTCTCTCTCTCCCTCTCTCACCGGACGCCGAGGGAACAGGTGGGGGAGGTGAAGGGTCCCCGCGGGGCGCCAAGGGAGGGACGTCCTCGTGGGCCGAGCGGAGTCCGGAGAGCCGGCACGAAAGTGGTGGCTGCGGAGCTGGTGGTGGTAATTGTGGGTGGTGGGGGTGTGTGGGGGAAAAAAACAGCGCGTGACGGCGATCCCCCCCCCCCCCTCCCACCTCAGGAGCAACAGCTGATTTAGGAGAGCGCGTGGAAGCAGAGAGCGCGAGCTTCGTTTACTTACTGTCTGTCGGTGCTCAGACTTCCCAGCTCGGTCGGTTAGGGGGGCGAATCGGACGGTGGCTGCGCGGCGGTGCGGGTGATTTACGGGTGGACGTTACGGTACCGGGACAGAAGGGGAGAGAACCGCCCCCCCCCCCACACACACACTCCGTCGGATTTTTTCATGGAATTAAAACCAACGTAAACACCTTGCGTGAAGAAGTCGGTGGAGGGAGCGGACGACCTGGATTACGCCGCTCTGTCCTCCTTCGCATTGACTGAGAGGAGTTGACACATTACCACCGCCCCCACCCTCACAAAAAAAAACGGGCACCAGGTTGTGTTTTAGGGATTCTTCTTGCTTCCGGTAGAAGTTTTCTCTCTCTCTCCCACACACTTTTTTTTTTTGGAAGCCGAACTTTTCAGGAGTGGAAAAATGGGTCTTTGAGAGGTGCTTGGCTCAAATCCCTCCACGCCACAATGGTACGTGCTGTGTAAACCAAATCATTTGCTCATGTGTAGTCAGCTTTTCAGATTCATTTAGCTTTAGATTCATAGATTTAATGATACGCAGACTTTGTTTTCTTCAAGTTTACCCACTTCTAATTATAGTGCGTGTCTGTGTGTGTATGTGTGTTACTGTGTACTTGTGTAGCTAATGCGTAACAGTCACCAAACGAGTGTGCCAAGTCCTGCACCTTCCTGTCGCAGTTATATATATTTTATTTTTATTTTTTATTTGTCTTGTATGTTTTCGTTGATACTGTTTGTTTTAAATAGTGTTACTGCTGGGAAAACATAATGCAACTTATTGTTGTGGTTATTAGAACGTTTCCAAAATGTGTGTTTTGGGCCAAATCGGTGTCCAGCCCTCTCAGTTCCCCGCCTGATGCCCACCCATCGCCTTCTGCCGCTCTATCCACAAGAAGGAGGCCCCCACCTTCCCTCCCGGTAGTGGTCGGTGATGCCTGCCTTGCGGACTATTTATAGGCACATATGATACGCGCTATCGCATGTCACACAGTGTTAGAGGCTAATCAAGAGGCGCCATACGATTTATTGAAAAAAATAGGTTATACGTGGTGACGTGCACGTGCAACTTCGAGCTCAAATCCCACCTATATAAAGGGCAAAGTTAAACAGAGTTTGGAAACTTGGCCATGGGCGGATGGAACTTATTCACTGCGCCAACATCCAATAATGCGCTCGTTTGAATTTGTGCGTAATTACGCACGGCGGTTAAAACCAATTCCTTTATTAGGCAGGTGATTTCTTTGTGCCAATTCGGCGATGTCACAGAGCAAAAGCTTTCCACGATAGATCATAGTTCTTTCATCCATCAGCATTTGAGATTTGATTTGTGCATTCCTTATAATTTGAATAGGCTGAGTACTTCTTTTTTTTTAAATTGTATTTATTATTTCTTGTTTTATCCCCATTTGTCCCCATTGAGCTTATGTGTTTAAATTGGCAAACGCATCCCCTGTGAGGTTGTGGAAACGCAGATTTTCTTGTAGGTTTAAAAATTTAGCAACACAAAGTCTGTTTTCTACAGAATTATGATATGTAGCTGGCACATCCTTGACCTCTGAATAGATTTTTTTTCTTTTTTTTTGGCAAGATATGAGTCAAGTCAGGGAATAGTTAGGGGAACCTCCCACATACAACCTTGGAGCTGCTTAGATACAAGGAAGGGGGGATCTTATTTGCACACGAATATGGAAGATTATTAGTATGAATAATTATTTGTTTACGAGCATCCTTCGCTGACATGGCAGCTGCCCAAGAAGCTTGTCAGTAAAAAAAAAAAAAGATACAGAATTCAGGACAGCCCTCACATGGGATTATCTCGACTTGTTATTCTCCCACAGCAACTCACCTCGTTTTTTTCCTCCTTTTTCCAAAAGGGTATACGACTATATTGTGAAATTGTGCCAAATATCTCAGTTGCATGTTGGTTAAGTCAGCATGCACTGTATGGGGCATCTGTCAATCAATGTCAGGATCCCATCTTATCTGCAGGTACAAGCCGCTAGAAGCTCAGTGGGTTATCGGTTCTTACCAAAATGACGTTGGGAAGCAAAAAAATAGGAATATTGACCCACCGTCATTGAAACTGAGCCCAACACACATTCGGTCACATTTTCACTGATCACGCTCAGTGTAGGAACATGAGAAACAAATACGGTAATCATGGAGTGCTGTGTAAATAGTTGGGGTAATTGTATCCCGCACTATGTGTGTGTGTGTGCGGCCCACCACATGATGATCCAGTCTTGTGTGATCTCCCTCTTGGCTGTCGCTGCCAGCATGATGTCATCCCTCGCGGTACACAGAGTCCCTTGCCGTAAAAAACACCAACAAATAACGGCTTCATCATGCCACGATTGCGCACGTGGTACATAAACTATATATATAGTTTAAATATGGGGGGGGGGCACTATTAGGGCAGTGAGGTCAGAGAATGGGGTTGTCAGGTGTGATTGCTTTTTGAGCCACTAGTGTTGCACTAATGGGGACAAAAGGGGGGAAAAGGACAATTGAAAGCTCGTGGGCGTAATTAAATCGGTTGCATGTTTCTCTTTAAAAAGTCCCAAAACTAGAGACGTCAAACCAGAACGGTCCAAACCAGAATGCTCCAAACCAGAACGGTCTAAACCAGAACAGTCCAACAGAACAGTCCAAACCAGAATGCTCCTAATCAGAACGCTCTAAACCAGAACAATCTAAACCAGAACAGTCCAAACCAGAACCGTCCAAACCGGAACGGTCCTAACCAGAACGATCCAAACCAGAACGGTCCAAACCAGAACGGTCCAATCAAGAACGTTCCTAACAAGAACGGTCTAAACCAGAACGCTCCAAACCAAAATGGTCTAAACCAGAATGGTGCAAACCAGAAGCGTCGGAGTGTCGAGATGTCTTTCTGTCACTCTGACGACTCAAACTTCGCAAATGCTCGATCCCACAGTTCCCACAATGCAACTGGGTATCGTGAGCTCTCACCTTTCAAACTCCACGGTCCAAGTTTTGGACTTTCTCTCCGGCTTCCGAGAGATGATGCCGGCACGGCGTCATGTTGTAGGTCGAGATAATAAGCTCTGTGGGGAGGCAGCCGTTAGGATACTTCCATATTTAGTTTTTAGGATTTTTGTCATACACCAAGCTATAAGCGGACTAGTTTAAGCCACTTTGTTGGCAACCACCTTTTTTAAGACATGTATACGTAAAAGCTTCAGAATAGGGCCCATTCAAAAAAAGCTCATTGGCCCTCGAGATGAGGTAACCAGACATGCAAAAACTCAAACTCATTTTGGTGGCTTTAGCCACTCTGTACCACTGTGGTCATATGCGCAGTAGTGCTCTCTATGATGGAAAAATAACACTTTTTTTTTACGAGAGCCAGCGTTTGGTCCGTCCGTTCCGGGCTGCTGGAGGAAAAAATGACCGCGCAACATGGTGGCCTCCATGAAGAGGAAGCGCTTCCTCAATGAAGGACTCTTTCTAAGCTCACGAAACACAACAACATCTGATTATATACTGATTTAACATACTTACATTTCGACTATATTTCATTTCTGCTGATCAGCGATGAACTTGTTATCTGAGATAAAAGCGTCGTTCCCGATGCCGCCTTAGAATGTTCTCAAAAAAATCACTGACTCCAGATCCCAGATCAGTTAGTGTGCTTTCTTGAACTCGTCTCAACGACAGTTTTTCCGAGATGGATATATTTGACTTTCTTTCTTTCTTCTTTTTTTCTTTAGTTGCAGCGCCTCATCAAACTGGCGCTGATCACATTACAGCCCCTACCTCTTCCATCTCATTTCTAACCCGGCCCTCAATTACTTTATCAAGACTTAACCCTCACATTAATTGGTTTCACAAGACACCCCAGACTGCACACCAGCTGTGGAACCGAGTAATTTGAATCTACTTAATTTGGGAAGGTGTTGGTATCTTCTGCCTTCTGAGTTTAATTTGGAAAAAGAAAAAAACACAACAACAATATACGTATTTGCTCTCACCTTTAGGGCCTTAATGAGGAATTAGAGCAAATAGCATTATTCTTTGAACAGAGTTTTTGCCAGCTATTTATCACTGTAAAAATATTTGCATATTTGTTTAAATTGTGCGCTTTTTTACAATTTCTATTCGTAACCAGGTTTAGCATTCTTAATAATCTGGCATCGAATGCATCATACCCAATTGAATGCTGAAAAAAGAACCAGTGGCAAGCCCCAGAAACATCCTAAAAATCCTTTATGAACACACACACTCCTCTAATTACCTCCTCCCCAGCTCTCCTTGTCTCATTCCTCACCTCCTGAGACGCAGGTGTAAAATATCACATTTTTCAAGCATTTCTCCCTGAGGTGGCGCTGGCGCGGACTCACACAATGTACATTTCTCCCTTTCATATCCCCCATCCACCCTCCTCACTCCTCCTCACATTTTTTTTCCTCTTCTACAAACAAGTTCCCCCTCCTCCCATCCCTCCCTCTCTTTGATGTGCCTGCCACATCTGCACAGGTTTGTTAGCGTGTTACCAGGTGAAGAATGAGGTTACAATTAGGCTCTGAATGAAAGTGGGCGACTGGGTAGAGTGTCAATTCTGTTTCGCAGCAGAAGAGAAGATGAAAGTCTCTGATGCTCCGGAAAGAACTGTTGAGCTCGCGACCTTGCGATTGGTCGCTGGGATGCTCGGTGATTGTGAGGATTGCATATCCAGATCAAAAGAATGAGAGCGACGGGGTGAAGGTGGGGCCGTATGTATATGTCTAATATAACAGACTTATTGTGTTACTGTTGAGGTCACGTAGAGATCCAGATTCATGTTTGCTCCACTGGATGCTCAGTTTGCCTCTTCGCATGTGAGAGTATATTGGTCAAATGACACCCTCCCGCCCCTCAAACCCAGACTGGCCCATCATAGCTTTGGCCAGATATCCGGTTGTGCCACACAGACTGTTGTGCAATAGTTTCACATTTTCTTCATGAAGGTTCAGTGGATTTGCGGTGAACCGTTGTGTCATAGTGACGCTCGTTACCCAGAGTGGAAGATGTACATTTTTATACCAGAGACGTATACGGCGTCCCTACTCCTCCGCACTCCAAATATGATAACTTCCTTTCTTCAGTTGCAAAAAAACAACAACATGGCCATGGCCATAATCCAAGATGGTGACAGTGAATAGAGAGCACCTGTTGTTCTTCATTGTCTTCTGTCTCGATCGCCAGGGGCGGGTATTTCAAAACTTGTAACAAAGATCAGAATGATCCGGATAACCAGATCCCCCTTTCCTCAGCCACGGATCAACCTGATCTATCCCGGTATTTCAAAACTTTGCGGGATTGGATCAGTGTGATCCTGATACCGGATCAGACAGGAAACCGGAAACGGAGCGAACATTTTACGGAAAAAAGGAGAAGCTGGCACTACTGTTGTCTCTAAATCTAAGTATAATATTGGTCAGTGTTGATGCGTCCTAAAACGAGATGAAAGGCAATCACTATATTGAGTTAACAAATTACGTAAATCCGCACAAAGTTGAAAGAATAGCTCGGCGAAGTCAAACAAAGCCGAGTTCGCGCTAACGCGAGCTAACGCTGCTCCATTGACTTCTGTGTTAAGGAGCTAACAAGCTAGTAAAGAGGCTAGCGTCGGTATGTCGCGGTCCACATTTTAATGCATTTACTCGCAATGCATTGTGTGTAGATTTTAAAATGTGTTGTACATATCTCCGATGTGAGGTCCTCGGACAGGGATGTCTATGTGTGCAGTTTGTAAAGCCCTCTGAGGCAAATTTGTAATTTCTGATAATGGGCTACACAAAATAAACTCAATTAAGTTGCATTTTTAGGAAACAGTTGTCAACAAAAGAGATAAAATCTTAATATGCGTTTTCTTTATAGATGTGTGTGGAAAGAGAAGACAGACTGCTCCAAATGCCATAACCGTTTAAGCTTTGGCTATGAACATTAAGTGTGTGTGCTGAATGCATGTTAATAAATATATTTGACTGATTTTCAACGAATACGTTGTATTTTTTTTTTACTTCAATTTTTCACTGTGTTTTCTGAAAAAGAAAGGAATGTGCAAAGAAAATAAACATTGCTCAAACAGCAGTCTAGCTATATGTGTATCAAACAATGAACTTTGGGAGCAGTTACACTTCGGCTGGTCCAACCTTTTCATGTAATCTCCCTCAAATCCACCTCTGAGGATAATCCTGATTTTTAGGATCAAACTGATCCAGATTTCCCACCAAAGTTTTGAAATACTCAACAGCAGTGTTTAATCCGGATAAAAGGCAGGATTGGATTACCAAATCAGAATCTGAATCTTCAGGATCAGATTTGCTTTGAAATACCCGTTTTTGGAATCTGATCAGGATTTAATCCAATCCAGGAGGATTAATCCTGGTCGATCATTTTGAAATACCGGCCCCTGGTGACGAAGTGGTTCACTTTCACGTTCTAGAAATTCCCTTATTTGCTCTATTTCCAAGGTTGATGTTAGTCGAGTTTAGCATACATCACTTCGAAGTCCTGGATTAGCCTTCAAACATATTGTAGGCCCATCTTTTTAGTAACAGTGTGGCTCAATGGTAGCTCGGGGGGTGGGGCTTAGTCTACAGATGACGCAGCGTTCCGGTCAAAGTATAGGAGGTAACAATTATCCCCCTTTTTAATTTTTAACAACAAAAATTAACAAAAAATGTGGATGACCATTATAAAGTGAATTGAGTACACCCAATTGAAAATGAAACGTGAGGTAAGATGACATCACAATACATTTAACTTTTACATATTTTGACACGCAGAACAAGTTTTACTCGATGACAGTGTGTATTCTTCTTTTATTAAAATACAGGCAAATATCCCTAACGTTGCCTTTTAGTATATGGTTTACCATTCATAGAGTTTGGGTTAGATAGATTTGGGACTTGGGCAAAGCGTGGGTTTTTGACCTCATTGCTCCCGAATTATGTGACATCAGTGCAGGAATAGAACTTAGAACTTAACTTTGAGTGGCGTTAAACTTGTTCCGAGTAGTGGGTCAGAATTCTGTTGTCCGAAGTTGTTTGGCAATAAAAGTAACACAACAGTTCAGTATTTTCTGAAATTCCTTTATTGCTCTATTTCCGAGATCGATCTTAGCCTAGCTTAGCATATAGACCACGAGCCTGGTTCTGTCCAAAGTAAAAAATAAGATACCTGACAACACATCTAAATATGACTAATTACCACAGAAATGTTAAAAGACCTAGTTATGTTTATGACTGAGGTTGCCAAGGTAGTTTTTTAACCTTTCAGATAGGGCCCGACGAGCTGAGCCTGTTGGGCTGTACTCGTACTTTCTGTATTACGCCTCATTTGGGACCATAGGTTTTTGGCCTCTTGCTCTAGCTCGTTCGCTGTAAACAGCTGACCGACACGGTCAAAAACACAATAAGAGCCGTGAGAATGAACCAAAACAGACTAACAGAATAAAAAAACAAGAGAATATAAAAACCACGATAAAGTCAGAGGATACTTCTCTGTGGGTTTGATCACCGCGAGCAACCCACTTGACATTACACAGACACCTCGCATTATCACGTGTCTCTTATCCAGATTTTACACCTGTACGCATCTCTGGTCTCCAAATTGAGTTCCAATTGCTTTTTTTTAACCCTATCAGCGGCCAGAGCCCCATCATTTTGAATACTGGCTCAACAGAACAATATTTCAGTGCAATAATTAAAATGTCTATTATGCATGTATTTGTACTGTATATTTTTATCTAATATAATTTTTGTAATATATAATAATTTTTACACATTTAATCATAGCTCCCATTTTAATTTTGCACTGCTGTTTTTATATTGTAACATACACACTTCACCTATTTAAAAAATGTTTTTACTTAAGTATAATGTACTTATTTTGAACACACTAATTCCTTGTTTATTTCCTAGATTTCTCTAAGTGCTACATTTATTTTCTAGAATGGGAGTAACTTAACCCCATTTCACCAGCCGTAAGTCGGAGGGTGTTTGTGGCCGGGCTGAAATGGAGCCTGTGTGTGACTGCACAAAGAGTTCAGAGCTCAGAAATGGGGATAGTTTGTACTCGCACACATGTGGTTTGAATCTCCTCGACCCGCTCGCACTCACCGAGTGAATTCCCCCCGACTCATGGAGCAAATCTCTCTCATACATCACACACACACACACACATGAGAGGGAGAATCGAACTGCGACTTTGACCGAGACCCCAAAAAAAAGCCAAAGAAAGAAAAAAAAGTAACGTCCTCTTCTGTTCTTTGGCTCGTGTTGTGAAATCTCCTCACGCTCCTCTCCACTGGGTTTGCAGTCTTCGGGACCCGGTCTGCACTCCCCACCGATAAAATCTGACAACCACTTCAGTGTAATGTATTACACTCCGTCCCAGCCACCAAAAGAGTCAACATCCCAGACATCAAATGATCTGTGCTTATTCTAGCTCAGGGCCGGCCATATGGATTCGGCATATGCTCTGTATATATATATATATATATATATATATATATAAACACACATGTATAATTGATACCATGCTCCATAAAGACTGAAGGAAAAGGGGGGCAGTGCTGCAGGGAGCTACATCAAACAATCAGTCTCAAACAAACAATAGAAAGATATAGACGTACGTGGGTCATTAACGGACCCATGTACAAAAAAATATGTATATTGTTTTTTTCCTTTTGTTTATTATTGTCATGATCTTCATGGTCTGCGCGGCCCAAATCTTCAAAGCTACTCGAACCAGTGAGACGTAGGCCACCGCATCGACCGAGCGCAGCCTCCTCCCGTGCTGCTCTGTGATTACCGACAGTCAAACACATCCTTCAGCGGCATCGGGCAGTTGAGGGGCTTAGCAGAAAGCCCTGGGAGCTCCACAAGGCCGCCATTTAGTGGGTCAAATGGTTTCCCTCCGGTGTTCCCCCACATATCAATGGTGACAAGCCAGAGGTCGGATGGCGAGGCCGAACGCCACGAGGCCGAACGCCACGAGGAGTGTTTTCTCTCAGTCACTTGGATGACTTGAATTCTAACTTTTTTCTTTCTTTTCTTTTCTTCTTTTTTTCCCCCTCCATGTGGTCCGAGCCAAACAAAAAAACGATGTTAATCAATCGGCTGCAGAGATGGAGTAAAATTACACACACATACACACACACACACGCAAACACACACACACACACACACACACACACAGGTGTCCTTCCATGTCACAGCAGGGAGAAAGAAAAAAGTGACTCAAGCTGTAACCTCTCAATCCGAAGGATATGAATAGCCCCCCCCCCCCACCTTGGGTCTGGGATTTATTATAGCGGCGTGTGTTTTTGAGCATGTGTCTGCGCGTGCATATTCTGCGAGTGCGATCCCGTGTGCGTGTGCATGTGTAAACGCTTAAGTCGCCTCGCGTCTGTTTGAGCTTGTTTACCTCACGTGCCAGTTTAAATAGCACAACTTTACATTTCGTTTAATTGCCGCGGGCGATGTTTGTTCATGTTTTTGGGCTCCACGATTGTTTCTGCACGAAGGTACGTCGAGAGACGGGGGAACGCAAAGTTCTGGAAAAGGGGATTATTTCATTTCCCTGATGCAGAAACTAGCTCACGGTCTTCAACTTCTTTTAAAAATCTCTGGAACCAGACCCATAGTAATTTATAGCCCCCGCCTAACAGGTTCAGTCGATATCCAAAAACAAGGATTCAAATTCAACTCGGCGAGAACCAATTTGTATTAGCTTGGACTAAAAAAGTAGTGCCCGCGAGCCGGCCAACCCGGCAGAGCTTCCCATCCCCGATCCAGATCGTCAGTCTGTGGTTCCCTCCCCGTCCATGTTGTCTGGCTGCCTCTAATTGACAGCAGAAACCGCAAAGGATGCTCATTCAGAGGCCCGAGTCTCTGCTGGCGCGTCCCGCGGCATACAAATGATCTGCTCTGAATGGAAACAAACACTTCGGAATAAACACTTCAGCTGCATCTATCAGTGAATGCAGCGTAGCAACTTCCCAGCGTTAGCCAAGGCGCTTGTGTTTGTGCGCACATGCGGGCAGACGTATGGCCTCTGTCTGTGTTTGTGTGTGTGTGTGTGTGAATGATTTGTGCTTAATCAGTGCGTGCTAACAGAAAAGTGACCATGCAGGTGAAATAGCAGGGACAGGAAATTCCTTTGTGTCGTGGTATATTGTGTGCGGGGCAGGCAGCGCACACCGTGAACTCTATGTATGTGTGATTGTGTGTGTGTTTGTGTTGTATTGTAAAGAAGGAACATTTATCTGGTGGTGGGTTGGACTTAAGGAGGACTAATAAATAGGTTGATAGGAGGTGCTTAAGTTTTTCAGCCATATTTTCTGTGTTTTGTGAATTCCATGAACATAAATTCAGTGTTGATGAATGAATAAATGACTGTTGTGTTACATTTCAGGCCACCGAAACCTTTTTGTTGAACGAAGAACCCTCCAGAGGTCCTGGGATGCCTGAATGCTTTGTAGTATCAGATTCATACAGGGTATGCATCTATTATTATTATCATTATTATTATCATTATTGTTGTTGTTCATTTGAACTAATATCATCATATATGATTTTATTTAAATTTAGTTATGGTTTCATTTGTTTATTATTATCATTATATATTTTATTCTTATGTATTATATTTGTATTATTTTATTATCAAAAATATATTTCATTTGATTTAATATTATAATTATTGTTATTACTAGTATTATATATATATTTAATTACATTTATGTGTGTTGCGGATTATTATTATTACTAGTATTATTATATCACTATTATAAGAATTAGCATTAGTATTCCTCATTCTTTCATGTGTTATATTAAATGTGTGGTTTGAGTCATTACTCATTACTATGACTGACAGTCTGTTTTCATGCTCTTGGTAATTGCACCACAATCATAATGTCATTCACAGCTCCCTCTACTCAGCTGCAAACCATTACAATCATTATTTCCACACGCACATTTAAGAAGAAGAAAAAAAAGGAGGGGGGCCTTGCAACTTCACCGAAGCGCCCTCGCCTCATGGGAACTAAAAAAGTTATGACGATAATGTGCAAAAAGCCTCGTTGTACGAAAGCATAGGGAGTCCAAAGATACAGAAATTGTGAGCAGATTTTTGTGGAGAAAAGGGAGGGAACAAAAGAAGAGAAATTTTCCCAGCTCACGCAGTGGATTTATAACTATTCACATCGTGATATAGAATGTTAATAAAAACAAAGGAAGGGGAGGTGACGGTGAGAGGAGAGGGGAGTGGGGGGGGGAGTAACTGAAAATGTGATTGTTAATGAGGTGGGAGACGGTTTTCTAGGCTGCAAGTCTTTGTCTCCCGGAGTTAAGACTCACGCCAAGTCTCACACAGAATCTGGGTTGCTACAGTGTATCGTGTGTCTTGGGGTGCAGAAACCAACCATTATGGCTGTAATTGAGTGGCTGGTGGAGGAGCGTTTTTGGAGATGGGCGGCGGGGGGGGGGGGGGGGGGGGCATGGCGGCGTTGGAAGCTATAGGATTCCAAGGAGGGGGTCAGCGGGTTCAAGAACATCCACAGGAGGGTGTCCACCTCCAGCTTCTCACCAGGAGGTCCGCTGTTGGGGCCGTTTATTTAGTATGAAGTGCATCACAGGGCCCCTTCTTTCCCTCTTTGTGTGCGTGTGTTTGTGTGTGTGTGTGTGTGTGTGTGTGTCTGCTTGGCTTACATGTCAGGGTTCCTGAGGTTGCAAACAAAATCCCTAAAACTACTATATTTACATATATCCTTAAAACTGGACTGGTGTGAGTTTGACGCCCTGTTTTGGAAATGTTATACGCTCCTGAGGTGTAAGATGTCGAAGTTTTGGAGAACGTGACCCCTTGAGATGGGGAGACTTGGACTTGCCCAGGGATGTGGGACACGAGCAGATCTCTGTGTCGGGTCGCCTCCTCCGAAGGGTTTAGGGAAGGTCCAGAATGTTTATCCAATCATGTCGTTTTCAGCCTCGGGATAAAAATAGGCACGTTTGGTGAGCCCATCGATGTTTCTAACAGAAAAATCGACTTGTGTATATTAGTATCGGTATATTACGTATATTATGTAGCATTGACTGAATGCATTGACGACAGACAAAGTCCAGCAGACTAACGACCCCGCACGTATTCAGACTGCAGGCTTTCGCAAGGGACGATTGGCGGGCGCCAGCCACACTTTTTGCTGTGCATGCAAATGAAGGTCAACAAGCCCTTCTACTTTTTTATTTTATGGAGAGTGGGGGGGAGATCATGGGTCCGGTCACGTGTGTGCGTGTGAGTGTCAGTCTGTCTACAGCTGATCATGGTATTGGACTGGAACCATCCGCCTAATATTTTAGTTGTGCTGTGTGCTCGAGGAAATCTTGTGGTTGCGATGAATCTCAATTTTTTATAAGACGATTCACTGTGTTGTACCGTCGTTGACTCGCTCCTCTAAATGGGTCGGTAGGGCAGCAAGTGCTCAACGACTTCTTCAGCAGCAAAAAGCATTCATTCATGTTAATTTGGTAATGTTACCGGAGCTGTATACACCGTCTCTACATCACTCCTCCGCATTCCAAATATGATAAAATGGTAACTCAGGTCTTCATAATGGCAGTCTACAAACCTCCGGTTGTGATACACAGTAATGCTGCATTCACACTCACTTGTGAGAGTTTACTCGCTCCCACAAGTTGTAGTTCACACAGGGAGATGGCGCGGCTGTGTCCAGTCGCCCAGCGCAGCTCGCGGAGAGATTGTGCGCCTTTAGTTTTTGTGTTTATTTTAATTAACACAACACATCAGCACCAACAACATACGACCGCAGCACACTTTGGAATAAAACTTTTGCGCAAAACAGGCGAGCGAGCAGAGAGAACCACAACAACAACAACAACAACGCTACTACTACGAGACGACGAAAAATCGAGGGAGGAGGCGGCGAATTCGAACAGACTGAGAGTTCAAGCCCACCGTCCACCTTATTTTAGGGATGAGAGCATCAACGGAACATGCGAGGATGTAACATCTTTCTTTTGTCTGATCTTTGCGCTGCTGCACTGCTGCGGATGAGTCATATGGAGTCAGCGAGTCCTTCTCTTTTTTTCCAGACCAGAACGGAAGAGTCTGGTAAATCTAAGGGTGAGGGGGTCTGCTCATGACAAACAACAATGTGGTGTGCGACCAAAAGAAAGAGACTCTTTTTCGTTCCTGCTCACGAAACAGCCGTCTTCATTCCACCACCTGGGACACCGACGCGTAGCTTATCGGACCTACATGATGTTGTGGCGCATCGGCATCAAGTATCCGACGCGGCTGTGGTGGTGGCTGGGACTTTAACAAGGCAAACCTAAAAAAAGTGCCGAACTTCACACCAGCACATTGTGCTTACAGAGGGAAAAGAACGCGGACCACTGCTATACGCCATTTCGCGGGAGCGAAGCGTAGTGACGAGCGTAATGCGGTGGTAGTGCGTTAGAGCGAGCAGTGAGAAAGCAATGAGCCTCATAACTACACCGGACACCATCGTCCCCACGGTAAAGTTGGGGTCTTTCCTAATCAAAAGCCGTGGGTTGATAGATCCATCCGTGAAGCTGTGAGCGCCGCACTGCTGCCTATAACTCCGGTCTTGTATCGCAACACATGGACGAGTACAGGAGGTGAAAGAAGGCCAAGAGGAAGTACCGAGACAGCAGCGCGACCAGCGGCTATGGCAGGGGCTACGGACTATCACAAAACCAGAGAGCAGACCCAGCGCAATGGGCAACAATACGCTAGCTCGCTGCAACAACAAACAACAACACGTAGCGAGGTGAGTTCCCCGCTGGGGGATGAACACACACTCTCTGTGACCCGAGCACAGTGAGAGGAGGCTCTGAGGGGTGAACACCAGAAAGCTGCAGGTCAGGTAGATGGCATATCTGGGTGTACTGAACCTGTGCTAACAGCTAGCTCCAGTGTTCACCACAATATTCAACCTCTCCTGGCTGAGTCCGTGGTCCCCGCCTGCTCCAAGAGATCCACTATTGTCCCTGTGCCCAAGAATGCTCCTCCAGCATGTATGAATGACTACCGACGGGTGACGCTCACCTCGGTGGTCATGAAATGACAGCCAGAGGGGGGCTGTGAGACTACTGTTCATTGATTATAGTTCAGCTTTCAACACCATAGTCCCCTCAAAAGCTGATTGAGCTGGGACTGAACACCCCTGTGTGCTTGGATCCTGGACTTCCTGACCGCCAGGCCACAGGTGGTCAGGGGGCAGAACACACCTCAAATCCCTCACCCTGAACACAGGATCCCCAGGGTTGCCCTCAGCCCCCCCCTGTACTCCCTGTACACACATGACTGTGTGGCCAGGTTCAACTCAATACCATCATCAAGTTTGCGGATGACACAGTGGTGGTGGGCCTGATCTCGACAACGGCGAGAAGGCCTCAACAACAGAGACGTACTCACCACTGGGGATTAACGGGACTACTGTGGAGAGGGGAGCGGTATAAATACCTGGGAGTCCACTTGAGCTGAGAGGCGTCCTGACAGGAAGCATCACAGCCTGGTTTGCTGCTGCTCGCTACAGGACAGGAGAAGGGCAGAGAGAGTGCGTTCGGCTGAGCGCACTATTGGAACTACACTCCCACCCTGCAGGACTTGTACAAACAACAGACTGTTTCAGCGGACCCCAGACCCACACAAACTGCCCCTCTTAGGCACACACACACACACACACACACACACACACGTAAATAGTGTACTTGTTGCCCTTGCACATTCCATCTTGAATCTTGAATCTTGAATTCGCGTCATTCGCTTCCTTCACACCTTAAGGTGCGTTCACACCAAAAGCGAAACTACTTTTTTACGCGACCGAATCCCATGAAAAGTCAACGTACAGATGCGTGTGGCTGCGATAGACGCAATATTTTCCCGGGCGGCGCGTTTGGGGCATTTAGGGCGACGCCATGTGGGCGACGCGTTTCCAGCGGCGGGTTTCCAGCGGCACAATTTTCGCCCCGAATTGAAATATTTCAACATTGAGGCGGTCATCTCGCAACTCGGGCCAATCAGCTCTTGAGTTCCGCTCTCGTAGCTGGAAGCGGAAGTCTTTCAGACGTAACAGTAACTTCATCGGTGAAAGTGACAGAGCTGAGTGAGCCTACGGGTGATGTCATGAACCCAAACACGAGGGCGTTAGTGTGTGGGATGTCCACAACAAATATAAAGCAGAACTAGTGGTTAGTTATTCTGGTGGATGAAGGAAATGATAACGGTCTTTACAGAGACGAGACACAGAGATAAGCCCCGCCCCTCGCGGAGCGTCTCGACGTTTATGGTGAGAACACGGTGAATGGTCGAGCGAGTAAACTCACGCGTTTTGGGCGATGCGAAAAATCGCATCGCTTTTGATGTGAACGCACCTTTAGAGGGGCTTTTACTTCGGTTTTACTGGAAACAGTTATCATTTCCACCATCCACCATGGAAGAAATAGCAGTTAGATTCACCAACAGCACGACGTTAGTGATGATGAGCGGAGCATCTCAACGCTGATTGGCTTTCGCAACTAAGCGTCAGGCGAATTTTTCGCTTTGCGTCATTCACAACCATTCGCGTCTGTGCATTGACTTTGTATGGGATGTACTCGTGCAAAAAAAGTGCAGCGCTGTTGGTGTGAACGCAGCATGAGGCTCGATAAGAGATGAACAAATCCCTGTTTTTTTTAGAAGCCTAATGGTGCGGGTCCACGAGACCCCTCACTTTCGTTTTGGAGTTTCAAGAGGGGCGAAGCCAGGCCTTCTTTGGGCTCCGAAAGAATCAAGATGATTCCATCTTGATTCGGTTCCATTGGTACTGGTCAGTGCACCTGTCAATCATCTGTCAAGCAAAACACCCATTTATGCATCTCCCCCGACCCCCCACACCTCACCCCTCGCATCCAAAAACTTGCACGTTCATTCGCACATGCCACCCACATTGCAGCGACACAAAGCCCCTCTAATGTAACCCCCCCCCCCCCCCAGGTTGGGAACCACTTCTTCAGGTATGTCAACTGTGGGCCCCCAGAGGTGACACCTGATCAACCACAACAGAAAAACCACAATCATACCCGCCCCCCCCTCCCCCTCTCTGAGACAGGTGTGGTGCGATCACACGGCTGGTGTTTGCGTACATCACTTCAAAAAGGCAAATGTGTGGTTACCGTGGCTCTCGAACAACATGTCACGCAACACCCGGAGCTCGCCCTGAAGTTGTCGACACATCAATCCCTTGTGATCGTTTTTTCTTTTTCTTCTTCTTAAAAGTCATTTTCCTCTATGTAGATAGACGATAGCGTGTGAGAAAAAAACAAGAAGAAGAAGCGGACCCACCAACCGGAGCATATGGCTCTACCATGTGTTACTTAATGAGAGATTTACTCACACAGACCACGAGAAATGTGCGGCTCATTTAAGGAGCCATGGCAGAGGGGTGTTTAGCATGAATGTCGGCTCCATAAAAGGAGGGATGGGGGGGGGGGGGGCGAGCTCGTCTAACCGCGCGCCTTAACCTTTTGCCCTCGCGATGTTTTTTAATGACGGCGTGGCAAGAGAGCTGTGATTAAAGGCTCCGCAAAAAGTCAATACACCTGCGTGAAGAGAAGCCAAACAGGTGTGTGCGCGTGCGCTTGCGTCTTAGTTGGGTAGGCGTGTCCGCTACTCGTCGGTGTGTGGCGTTCACACGGAAGACTGCATGGCATTCATACTTTGTGTGTAATACACACCGTATAACACACGAAGTATGAATACCAGCACATGTATACTCTCTCGCGACCACAGCACTTTTTCTCCACCCGCGCCCGGCTCGCTCGGTCCGCGTGCAGCAACTTGGCCCTGCGAATCCTTTCTTTTGTTGGGGAGTCTTGTGGTGGACGCGCGCAAGCAGCGAGGCACTGTCACCCCCCCCCACCCCCCTCTTAAAAAAAAAAAAAAAAAAAATCTCAGCTCCGGTTCTTCACAATGACTTCCTCACCACCCAGACTGCCCACACTACTCAGGGCCCGGTTTCCTCGAACGCACCAACTTTTAGCGCAATCTTGAAATTCCGCTGTTGCCCAGAGGTCCTGGTTATATGTCTGTCTGGAGAGTTCTCTGCTGCATAGTGAGTGCATGTAGCGGCTCGAGTGACTCGCTGCACTCACTCGGAAGAAAAAAAACCCTGCATGCAGCTGCGGGGTTCAGACTGGGTCAAAAATGGTTCAGTGTATAATTGTGCTGAGTTAATGCGTCGATTGGAACTCCCGCAAAGTGACTTTTACATGTGCAATTCAGTTCACACTTTAGCGCTATAATAAATGCACGAGACTTGGTGAAATCCTCTTGAATTTATTTAAATATTGTATTCCTGCAGCTCATCCATTATAATATGTTATTAATAAAGATATGTCCACCTGACAGCTGTTCATATCCTGATATATACATATATATATTTATATATATACAGTATATATATACATATATATACTGTATATATATTTATATATATACAGTATATATATACATATATATACTGTATATATATTCCATCTGTTTCACCACTCGGCTCTAGCCTGCTATGATGCGTTTACGTGTTCCCCTCCGAGTCCAGAAATGTAACAACGACGTTGCTCCAAATACATCAACGCGACTCGTCTGCCCCATCCGGTCGCTCTATTTCTCCGCGACATAACGTGTCGACGAACCGGGTCGGCCAACGCGCACGGTGAAAGCGGTGTCAGGGCAGATTACTCGAAATAAGATTCGCCATTATGTGAAAAGTAAAAACAAATTATATATATATAGAAATTTAAAAAAAGGCGTAGAAACATAATTCAAAAAACTAAACACACAAACGTCTTTATTTGTTTTGTTTTTTAGTCAGAATTCAGTTTAGAACGAGGAGAGCGATTACAAACAGAAGAAAAAACGAAGAAAAAAAAAAGAGAAAAAAAGAAGAGAGACTCGTGCAAGAGGAGAGAGGGGAGGGAGAGAAAGTTTTTTCCCTGAAAGTTTGTGCAAGCTTTCACTTTCTAGGCGGGGTTACTGTACGCTGCAGCAGCATGGAGTGAGAGAAACAGGACGGCGAGCGATAGCGATGCAGCACCGTGCCGAGCTTCCATCCGACTTTAACACGCTCCTCTAGAACACAGCCATGTACTCCCCGTACTGCTTGACACAGGTAAAATACCGTCTCTTCTTTCACCGTGGGTCGCGTGTACTTGGAGTGCGGGAGGGAGGGAGGGAGGGAGGTGGAATCCGGGACCGGGACCGCCGAGTTCTTTTTTTCCTTCTTCTTCTCTTTCTCCTTCTGTACTGTGCTGCTTCTCGCCAGTATTTCACGCGTGTTCCTATTCGTACCGGAGCGGCTCTTTTCTCGCTCCGGAACTCCAAAACTACAAAAGAGAAACAGTGAAAGCCGCGCCGCTCGTGCCCTTCGCCTCCACGGTGCGTTTCCGTCCCGCTGCGCCATGGAGGGAACTTTCTTGTGCGTTTTTTTCATTGCACATGTTTTTTCTAGTTTTTTTGCCATGTGTGTGTGTGTGTGTGAGTAAAATGGCGCTTCTCCTGAAATGTATTTCATATAAAAAAAAAAAAAAAAGGAGAACAAAATGAGAATAATAAGGAGGAGGTGGAGGTGGAGGAGGAGGTGGTGGAGGAGGAGGGGAGAGAAGCTGGGGCGCGCAGGGAAAGAGAAGAATGTGAACCGGAGTTTAATATTAACTGCGAAGATGTTTTTTGTTGTTGAAAGTGTGCTTTTTCTTGTTGGATGTGGGCGGTGAGAGGGGTTCAGGAGAGCAGGGCGCGCGCCGCTGCCTTTAGGAGCTGCGAGAAGCATGTGGAGAGGCCACACACTGGATCTGATGGTGTGTGTGCGTGTGCGTGCGGGCGTGATTATAAACTGTGAAGAGCAGCGCAGACGCTTTTCTCAGATAGAGTGATTTGAATTGCATCTGGATCTTTGCTGCGCTGTGGTTGACTATTATTGCAAGTTGACTGCACTTGGACGCAACACGTGTTCACATAGAGTTTAACAGGAACAGCATTTGATTTTGGACTTAAAGTTCACGCTCTTGTCTCCTTGTAATACCCCCCCCCCCCCCCCCCCCGCCATGATTTGAGTGTAGGAGTTGCTTTTCCTGATGCACTTAATGCTATTCATTTTTTTAATGTAAAGTGTTCCACTACATCTTGTTCTAGGTCCAACTCACCCTTTGTTTTTTTTCTCCAAGTTCTTCTTATTTTTATTTTACATATTTTTCCTACATTTAACATGCTATTTGTTACTTTGCTGCTGTTGTTGTTGAGGAAATGATAAGTGTCAGTACCCCCCCCCCCCCATAATGATTATGTAGTAGCGGTTTGAACTTCTTCAGGTCTGAGGCATCTGCAACCAAATGTGACCTTCTGACCCAATTATTTTAATTCCCTCCACTTCGATCATACATTCAAAACCCTTCGTTAATTTTAGTATTTTTTAGCATCACCCTTAGAGGGGAGCCGAGTGAAAAATGCAGAACTTTTTTCTTGCATGCGTTGGTGCAGCTTTTCAGCACATTGCAGAAATCTCACAATCCATATCTGTTATTAACTGGCATTAGCCCCATGTATACTTTTTTCTTAGTTTAACATATTCCACTTTTCTTTAGTCTTTGTTCCAGACAAAGCCTCTTATTCCCACCCCCACCACCACACACACAATTTATTTAGAAGGTCTCCTTAATGAAGCCAACCGGTGGCAGCGACATGGCCCGGTTACACAGCTGCTGCGAGTCCTATAAAGCTGACTTGTTTATTCCTTGTTGGCTTGGTCCGACAGCGGACTGCCAGGCCCCGTTTCATGTGTAATTCATCCCTGATTTTTACAGCGGGTTTCATTAAAAAGAGAACCCCCCCACACTCCTTCCTTTACGCCTCGTACAGCCTCCGACCGACCGGGCCGAGAGGATGGTTCGGTGCGGGGCACGAGTCCTGTCTGGTTCCCATTTAAAAAGGATTAGAGCTTTTGCTGACACAAGCGTTTAAAAAAATATTATCATTTCCCTTTTAATTCTTCATTTTATTGAGGGAGCTTTTTATGTGCCGTGTTGACTCGGAGACTCAAAGTGACTTAGAAATGGACATAAAATAGATACAGATGACGCTCATTCGCCTGCAGATGAGGATATATATGTGTGTGTGTGTGTGTGTTCAAGAGTATTTCGCCACACACAGACCTTGACAACTTTATCTGTAATTGACGAACAATTTCTTTCACAGCAGATAACCTTTGAGCAAAGGAAGCCGTTAAATATATTTACTATATATTTGTAAATAGTATACATATATATATATATACATATATATAATATATATATGTATATATACTATATATTATTTTGTGACATCTCTTCCCCCCCCCTCTCTCTTTCTCCTCTCTCACACACACACACACACACACACACACACACACACACACACACACACACACACACACACACACACACACACAACATTCCCTTGCAGACAGGAGGCACATTTTTGTTTATTGAATTGCTGTTAATAATTAAGAAATTCGAACTTGGACCTCGAATGTGGCACCAATTTGTTAACACAAACTAATGAATTATTAACTGTGATTTTTAAATAAATAAAACATATAAATAAGAAGAGCAGCAGCAGCTTGGTTGTAATGGACACATTGCAAATGACGGGGAGAGCCCTGAGAGGAGTGTGTGTGTGTGTGTGTGAAATAAAAATCATATTATAATAATATAAAATTATATTTAATATTTAAAGTGTAAAATTTAATATTTAAGCGTGTGAAGAGAAGCAGGTGCCTGCACCACTACAGTCTCATATTTGTTAATTTCCCATTCATCCATTAAAACAAAACATGTGAAGCCTTTAACGCGTATCTCCTGACGTCATTTGTCTCTTGTAAATTTTAAATTAAAGATGCCATTTATTTGTCCCATTCTTTCCCCTCTGTTTATTTATTTTTGGTTGCTCCCTCAAAGTGTAGCCCTTCAAACTCTGTTTGTCTCATTGCATATTTTTGAAAATGTGTTCAGTAGCTACAACAATGCAGTTCATATATTCTCATATATTGTTTTCACTGGTGCGACATTTTAACTGATTCCTTCCCTCTGCCCCCCCACCCCCCACCCCCTCCCCCTCCTCTGCCCGCCTGGATGCTGACCCCTGCTCTCCTCGCCTCTTAACACCCTCTCAACACTAAAGTATTACCCTACTCACCTTCTAAACAATGCCTTAGTGGTAAGTCCTATTTAGTCCCTACTTATTCCGCATTAGGTGTTTGTGTTTTAACATATTCAAGAAAATGCCTTATTTTGGGAGGAGGGGGGGGGGGGGGGTATACTCCTGCAGGGTCTGAAATTATCCTTTTGCATCCACACACAAAGGTTCCATGAAAAGTTTAATTTTCTTTTTGTGTTGAGGTTGTTGTTGGTTTAAACCGGGCATCATTTTTTATTTATCCTATTTTAAAGCAGCAAAAATAGAGAACAAAAACTATGTTGTAATGTGTGCAGAGAAAAGGTCCGGAGAGAAGTATATACAAATCTGATAATTTTCTTTTAAAGTTGCGCAGCACTTTTTCAGGGCCACGTCTTTCTCATGTTCCTGTTTCCTTATTCCAAAAAGAGCTTAATGCAGCAGTCCACTATATGACGAGTTTGTTTATTATATCAAATATGTTTCTTTGTTGGTCAGCAGTCGCTACAGCTTTGAGGTCGCCGGCTCATCCCACGTGACTTGTGTCGCTCCGAGTCGATGCGTTTTGTGTATTTTTCTCCTCACTGCTTGAGCAGTGTTTTCACTAAAAAAAAATTGTTTTTAATTTAAAAAATGTGTATGAAAAAGTGAATGTCACCAATATCTCGACTTTATATTTCATGCAATGATTTTAAAGATGATGATGACCCTCCCCTACACACTCTTCCCAAGGCCTGCAAAGTGAGATGGAACAGCTGTTCATAGGATTCAGAGCTGATGGAACTATAGTTTAAATAAACAGAAAATGTTAGATTTGGGTTCAAAATCAAAGACATGCACGTCTCCTTAGCTAAGTCCCGCCCCTCACACCCACACCCAGCTCCGAGCGCGGGTCCAGTTCTGCTCCAGAGACTCCCTGTGCGATCCTTTCCAAATTTTCTTTTTTCTTTCCGGCGGGTTTTGTGGGTTTTTCGTGATCAGGTAGCGACGTTTAATGGCGATGCTCGCTACATGGAGAAGTTGGAGCGAGATTCGCGTCTCTAAAACGTGAACGCACATCGCTAACAAGCGTTAGCATTTCTATGCTCCGCTAGGACCGAATCACTTTGAATATCTCCTTGAAATGCACATTGTAGATTGTTTTGCCTGCTTCTGCAATGACTTCTTTTTGTATTATTATTTTGGACCAGAAATGAGAGAATACTCCGTCAGGGAGAGCAGTTAGTGACAGTGTGGGCTCCGTGGTCGCGGTAGAGCGTCTGTAGCCGTGGATGCCAGTGACCAGGCGGCCCGTGTCACACCTTCATCCATTTCCCCAAATCCTTCTGAGCCAATGGCTGCGGCTTCACATTTGAAAAACTAGCGCTGAAGGTACATGGCGAGGACTTAATAATTGGTCTGCGTGCTCGATGATGGCATCGCCACAGGCTTTGGTGCGGTCGCACACAAGTTTAATCGACTTAGATCTATATATACAGTATAAATATACAGTGTATTTCACCAGTAGAAAATACATCTAGTCTGTGTGGATAAAAGCGAGCCGGCAGCCAGTAAAGCACTCTGCTCTTGGACACCAGACAGAATAATGAACTCATAGTACACTTGATTGACAGATGGGGCTGATCCATTGTGCTCCCTTGTAACTGAGTTGTGTTGCGTGCACGTGCAAGTGTGTGTGTGTGTGTGTGTGTGTGTGGGGGGGGGGGGGGCAGAAGAGTGCGTTGGTGAAATCGGAGTCCCTCACGATCGACTGAGCTGCTGTTTCGTGCCGTGGCGTCTCATCGCGGGACACCGGGAGGTCGTGGCGCCAGACACTTGCCGGGGACACCGTGTTCCTTTTACTTATTCATTCATGCCACGCAGCCATTCACAGGCCAAACACCGCCAACGGTAAAAAAGTATTTCACGCACTGGGCCGTGGCTCGGCTTTTTGTGGTGTATCCCTACTAAGACATCCCAGTGCTTCCATTGTGGGCCCTTTTGTTATCTTCGCAGCTCCAAAACCGGTACCACGTTGTGGATTATTTGCAGTATGAGCATATAGCTGAGAGGCTTATGAAGGTTTCCGTGATTAATGCCTTTTTCGGCGATATGCATTTTCCCGCGCTCATTGTCGGCCGGCGACTGGGGGCCACCGTGCGTCAGCGGGATCGAATTGACAGCAGTCCTTCGCAAAAGAAATCCAGAGCTCTCGCCGGTGGCAGGGACAAAGACGGGATGAGCCGGGCGCATTTTGGCAGCAGGCGATATAGATTTGAATGAAGTAGCATGTAGTTTTTTATCTCAAGCTGCATGCAGCGAGAGGGAAAGAGAGAGAGAGAGAGAGGCAGAACCAACTGAGTCTCATTCAGTATCAGCACAGCTGTCCCAGCATCCGTGGAGAATGGATTCCTGCTGCTATTGCCATAGGAGGCTCCAGCCAAGAAGAATGGGAGGAGTGAGAGGAGAGAGTTAAACGCTGGTGTGTCTGTCTGTGTGTACATGTCTGTCTGTTTCTGTCTCTCTGTGTGTGTGTGTTTGTGTGTGTGAATGTGTGATTTTTCATGTGTGTGCCATGTTGTCTCCGCCCGCTTCACTTTTCCTTCGCCCATGTCACCTCTGGCATGGATTAGTCTTTGGCACAACTCTGGCAGAGCCCCGCGGCCCCAGTGCGGTGCTGTGGTCGCCGATATGTTGTGCTGTTGCCATGGCGACTGAACACACACACGGGTGCTACATTACATAATTGAGCTAAAATATACAGAGGAACACAAAATACTTAGTGTACAATGTGAGAGCAGAGAAGGGAGGGGGAAGAGGCAGGAGGGAGATCGCCTCTCAGAAATAAATGTACTTACCAGAACCATAAAGGGTTCTATGGTTACTGGCAGAACCCCTTAAGAAGGTTCTACTTAGAACTCATCATAAATGGTTGTACATCGAACAATCTGTGAAAGGCTCATTATGAGCTGTGCTCGAGGTGGGCCGGTATATATCTAGAACCCACCCAGAAGAGGGTTCTACAGAGAACCTATTTATATTCTGAGGTATCCGTCTCGAACCCAACCAGACAGTTCTACAGAGAAGACCTTTCTGTTCCAGGGGTTACATCTGGGAACCATCCAGGGGGTTGTACCAAGAACCCTTTCCTTATTATATGGGTTTCAATTAGAACCCACCCAGGGGGTGTTACCATTAACCCTTTTATATCCCAAGGGTTTCATCTAGAAAGCACCCAGTGTTCCTCATGAGGCCCCTAAGGGGCTGGAGCTGATGTGGTGAACAATAATCACGGTTCCCCCTACGTGATCGTTTTTTGGGGGGAGTGGGCAGAAGAACTTTCTCTTCCAAAGGAGTTCCTCGGATGAAGTGTTCTTAAATGAAACCCTTCTGTCTCTCAAGGAACCCTTGGAAAACCTCTTTCTCCAGAAGAAAATGATCCCGGGTAGGACTTCAGCCCTTCAGGGGGAACCTTTTGTCAACCCTCAATTCAAAGAGTGTCTCGAGTTCATTTCTGAATGAATTCACAAAACCACTAAGACCAGTGAGCCGCTGCCAGCCTGGAAAACAGAAACGTATTGCTGCATGTTTGAGGGCTTTGTCATCGCGGAGCTTCAGACACCAAGACAGCGTGTTCTCTACCCTCTGATTTAAAGTCATAACTCCAACAACTACAATGACAACCAATTTGACTGAGCAATGGAGGGGGAGGTGTTTGCTGTGTCAATTAGGGTCGTGAGAGAATGATACATGGAGAGATCTCTACAGTGTTTGTATGAGAGAGGGTGTGGCTCCTAAGGTTTACACAGATGCACCATGACACACACACACACACACACAATTCTTTCTTTACCCTCCTCCTCCTTCTGGGTTGCAGTTTGTTTTGAATAGATCTTTTATCCGTTGGAGTATCAGCGATATGTCACATTTAAGCCGCCACGCTTTGCTTGCACTGGAGTGGCCTTCAAGGGCCAAAAAACTTTTGAAGCGCATCGCTGAGGATTCGTGAGCCTGTCGTAGTATTTCGAGTCACCCTTTAAGAATTGTTGTACGTACACAGAGAAATACTACACGGCGAAGCTCAAACAGAAGAGACGAGGAGCGCAAACTCATTTAAGAGTTTTGAAAAAGTGAATAATAATAATAGATGTGTGTAAAACTAATATAATCTATTACATGTGGATTACATGAGAATCGCTCATTTAATTATTTAAAACAGTTTTTCGGAACGGAGGCGGCGGCGAGTCCTTTTTCGCAGGTCAACGGGAATGGATAAGAGAGTCGTTGTTGCGGTTGCGGATGGTCAACGGCTGACTCAAGGTCACTTCGGTGAGGGCGATCTAGGCAGGTTGTCTGTCTGACCTACATCTCACTGCACCGGCTAAATATATACAGTAGACCACCTCAGTACAAAGCTCGGAATAATCCGGATGAAATCTGAGCTCTCTCTCTTTCTCTCTCTCTCTCTCTCTCTCTCTCTCTCCCTCTCTCTCGTCCCCGGGGTCAAGTCAGTCCGGGGAAAAGACCAAGTGGAACAGAGAGGCAGATGCATGGCGTTCACACATACATGGCGCCCGCCATTCGTCTTGCGGATAAGACCCGGAGCCGTAGCCACAATAAATCCTCCCCGCTCAGAAAACAGAATCCTCCCTCACATTTTGGATCAGTTTGAGTTCAAAGCCCAAACTTTGTATATCAGTTATATTTTCTTTCCCTCATGCATAACGCACCTGCGCATACTTAATCACACGAGGCACAGGTGTGCATTCCTTCAGTTAGAAATGTCACACCCAGCACGACTATTACAGATTGAGAGAGAGTGTGTGTGTGTGTGTGTTTGATTTTCACGGCTCACTTGGAACTGTTCCTCGGTGGTTTCCGATTGGCAGAAGTTGAGAATCATAGGCTACCTGGTATGTGGTATTTATTTTTGGTGCTACTTCCCTTAATGTTCCACGAAGTCTGAGCATTTACTAGAAGGTGTAGGTAAAACACTGCCGACCACTGATTGGTCACAGAGGGAACCCGTCATGCGGCGTCACTACGACGTGAAGTGGAAAACTAAATTGAGTAAAGGCCCGTGGTACCAGAAGGGAGTTGAGCTGGGGCCAACCATTTGTTAGAATTGAGCCGTCAGTAGGCTCCTTATATACTTGGCAATTTGTATTTCTAAAATTCCGTTCAACCGTCAAGGGTTGTGAGAACGCTCCGTGATGTCACATTCAACATCTTTTCAGCGCTCCTCCGGCCTTCCTTTAAGTAGCGGCGGGATAGAGAGGCTTTGATTGGCTTGCTGATTGTACGTCAGATTTCACCCCGACTTTCTTGTTTTCCTCATGTCGATGCGTGACCTCATGGCGTCCTAGACACAGCGGTCGAGCACGGGGGATAAAAACAGTGACCATGCCGGATTATAATCTGCAACCGGCTATTTATCAGACCGCTGTTGGCGACTTCCAAGCGGCGCCCATATCTGATTTCGTTCTCTTTCAAGCATACCTGCAAACATGTCGATTTTCGGCGAAAGTCGCTGTGTAGAAATCCAAAAACGTGTAGATCCGAAGACTTCTTTTGGGGGGGGCGGTATTTCTGAGCTTGGAGTGAGACCAGGAGAAAAAGTGATGTCGTGATCTTCGCAATAAAACATCTTTGATGTGACTTGTTGGCCAATCAGCACATGGCTAAGCAGCACAAATCAGTCCTTGAAGGACTTGTTCAGGCCAAAAAAAGGAAGTTGGTTCATGAATGACTTTAACCATATTGTAAGTAATGAAAATGTATATTTGTTATTATTATTCCTGTTATTATTATTATTATTATTATTAGGGCACTTTTCCACCCCTTAGGAGTTTGCGGGTATGTTCAAGGGTTGTGACTTGGCTCGGTCGGCATTTACTGGGTTAACGTTGGGAGGGAGAAGTCTTTTCCTGTCCCGGGGGCGGGTGGAGGAACGTTGACGCTTGGAGGCTTGCGAACCTGCGAGTCAAACAGTAATGAAAACAGTTGTGACCTGATTCTTTTCGAGGGCTGAGGGGAAAAAGAGAGTCGGTCAGGGAAGGATAATTTTTAGTTACAGGAAAAGCATGTCAGACAACAATATGTTCAGACGACTCCTTCCTTCTTTTCTCGTCTCCTTGCCTTTTTTTCTTGCCTTGCCTTTCATTCCCTTATTACCTTCCCTCTCTCCGTTTCTGCATGTGTATCCAATTCGGCCACCCCCCCTGTCCGGCAAGGAGTCGCTGTCACCCAAGGGAACAAAGGGGCCCGAGCTCTCGCTCTTTGGAGCAGGAAGTTGGCGCTGCGCCAAGGGTGGAAAATCTATACTTGGTTGCATAATATTACATATCTTTACCTCAGATGAACTCTGTGAGGAGGCCTGGCAGCTGTGAGCAAACAGAGCCGGAGGGCGGGAGTTTGTGCGTTATTAACTGTGTGTGTGTGTGTGCACGTGTGTGTGTGTGTGTGTGTTGTGAGTGCGTGCTCTATGCTGCTTGTGACTTGCGTCGAGCAGAGTGCAGTACAGGCAAACAGAGCCCTTGTTGAAATAAAACCGGAGCGGCGAGCCGGGCCCAGGGTTGGACCCCGGAAAACAACTCTCTGCCTTCTCGTTTTTGGCCCGGTCGACCCCAACCAATCAGCTGCGCCCTGATATAAACTCCTTTCTCCTCTGTTTAGGCTCGGAGAAATATTTGCGGGATTAGTGTGCGTTACATGTAAAAGTTGTATATTTGACTGCGGAAAAACCCAGATAGGAGCCCCCGAGTTTTAATTCCGTGTGGTTCACGGCAGCGGAGGACAGTGCTCTTTTTGCGGTGGTTTATAAATTCAGCTCTGTGCCCGCCCCACTTCTTGAGACATCTGGTCCCTGAATTAGAATTTTTCTTTTGCTGTCCGACGTGTCCCTGCCGCTGTCGGTCTCTTCAGCCCACCGTGAAACTGGAACCGGGCCCCCGTTATGGTCATCATCTGGAATATACCGTAGCGCAATCATCTATCTCCGCCACCTGCGGCGAGCTTCGGTAAAGAACGACTCCTGCAGGCCTTCTTGGGCCCGGCCTGTTGGAGTTCCAGTCACCCCTCCATTCATCGTGTTACTTATTTTGTCCTCCCTCCCCATCCACACACCTGAATAAAAGCTTTTCCAAACTAGAGTTAGGACTCATAAGGGGACCACAAATCGCCTCCGTATTGCAGCCAGGCTGTGGAGAGTTATGATGGAAGTCAATGTGGCGGCTGTGCAGAGGTGCAGATTATGCTACCTTTTAAAAAAAAGAAAAAAATACTTGGATGAGCTGAAGGCCTTCAGAATGAAACCGATATATTTCTTTCTTTCAGCTCAAAAAGAGAGAAAGAAAACATGCAATGTGGAAGGAGAGAGAGGCGAAAGGGAATGAAAGAGGGTCTGTGTACTGTAAATACAGTAAACTGGGGGAGCGTCCCCTTTTATTTCTCCTTGCAGCTTGATTTGTTTGATTTACTCTCGATCAATCAGCAGAGGATGTGTTTAAACGAACTCGAAGTCTATTTGAGAAAGCCTCTTTATGGCCGCGGCTGTTTGTATTCTCCTCTTACTTTCCCTGGAAGCGGCCCGTGATTAAAACCGGCGATATAGGCGTATTGTGTTTCCTGGGGGATTGGAAGGAATGCAGAATGCATCATAACCATATTACACTAGTTAGGAGCGGTGCATGTTGCCAAGCCCCTGGATGCATGGAGGGTGGACGCAGTTACATTGAAGGGGAACCGAGTCACAATCCCACAACACCAGAGGACATCTGACACCGGTGGACTGTGTTTGACATTATCGTGTGTGATACACACACAGTACCAACGACTCATGCTGCATGAGAAGAAGAAGGAGAAGGAGAAGAAGAAGAAGGAGAAGAAGAAGGAGAAGGAGAAGAAGAAGAAGAAGAAGGAGAAGGAGAAGAAGAAGAAAGCAGCTTTTTCGCTCTCTGTTTAAAAGAACTTAAAAACCCACGAGTAAAAAGAAGAAGAAAAAGAAGCGGGTTTCCGTGTGGATCAGAGACGCAGAATCCGTTTGGCATTTTTTGTTGTGAGGGAAGCATGTTGCTGGTGGGACTTTGGCCGGCACAATCCCTCCTCTGTTAAAACAATGCAGCAGTTGTCCTCCCTTAACCTAATTACTCCCTCCCGGGGGAGAAAGGCAACAGCACCAAATCCCATAGTTAGGAGCACTGATCTGGGTCCTGCTGTAAGAAAAAAGGCCTCATTCATTTCCCTCCCTCCTTCCACCGCACATGAACAGACCGACACACACACACACACACACACGTTCCATTTTCTATCTCTTTCTGTGATCGGGTATGACCTGATGGAAGCAAATTACGCTCCAATACTTCCTGATATTTCTCTTATTATGTGCTTTTGTTAGCGTTTAGTTATTGTCGTTAATGTATCGATGTGGACGACGTGATTGCGTCTGACGGTTTGGATACGGTCGGCATGTAAACACGAGAGAAACAGACGCAATACCGGGCTAACTTTACCCACTACCAGTGGCTTCTTTGTGTTTATTATTGGGTTATTTAACAAAACTAAAATCTGCAGATTTTTTACTCCATGTTTTATAAATGTATTCAATTACTAAATTACCTGTTAAAGGTGTTTGGCTAAGCGTATTCAAACACATAATCCAAGTATCAAGAAATTAAAGGAAACAAATTAAAGTAATCTCTAATATATCAAAGAAAAATGCTAAAAATGCTAAAAATTCAATCTATTATTCTCGATGAAAAGCAGAAAAGAGTAACAACTTCACGGTTCAGTGCAAATTCTTCCTGCCGGCTGTAAAAAAGCATCCGTCATCTTCCAAGGACTCCAATCATTTGGCATCATTAGTGTTTTGTTATATTTTTATTCGTTGCAGCGGCGGTGCTCACGTAGAGGAAATGGAAAGAACCCGGTATTTCCTGTGTGGTGTTTGCCGCCCGTCAAACCGTCTCTTCACGCCTCTCGGCGGAAAAACTAGTAATGTTAATGAGCCAGAACGTGCCCAAACAAAACGCTCAATCTACTGTGATGCCCCCCTTCCTCTCCTTTTTTTCTACTTTTACATACAAAATAATAAAATATATATGAGTAAAGTATAATAAAATAATAAAAAGTGTGTATACATGTGCATTGTAGTATATGATTCTATATTTGTTTAATCCTGCTAGTAATTCCAATTTGTACTTATTGTATTGGTAATCTGAATACGTCTTTATTTTTCTGTCACTGTAACGGCGTTTACTCGTTTTTATACAAAGTGTTGGCATGTGACATTCAAAACGTTGAACGATTAATACATTATTAACAATCAGCATGCGACATAACCCTTCATATGAAAAGTTAACCCGGTAAATTTGGACCCAGTGTTCGTGTAATTTCATTACTGTTGAGTAATACGTTCAAACTAAAATGTGCTTATGGTATAAAACACTATACTTGTATACTGACGCAAGTTCACGCCTACAAACAGGCAAGACAACCAAAACACAACGTGTGATCAACGTGTACAAAAATGAGTTTCATTTCTCGTCGTGGTGCATTCACGAGTAATTGGCTGGAAGCAACTTTGAACATTAAAGCAAATAGAATGTGTGTGCGTGTGCGTGCAGTGCCGTTAACTCTCTAGCTTCACGCCTCTCCTTTGTTTGGCTTCTCCTCAAACTCCCTGACCCCTTTTCATCATCGCCCTCCGTCACTAACTGGCTCCACGTCAGGTTTGGAAAACTTGATTACTGTAACTTCAGACAAGGAAGTCGGCATAGGAAGCAGGGGTGTGGGGGGAGGTGTGTGTGTGTGCAGTGGCATACACAGAGTAGAGGAAAGGGTGTTAAAGTTTTAATTCTGCCTCTATCAACCTGTTTGCTGTTGTTTATTTGCCTCTGCGCTCTCAGGAAGATTAGGACGGCCATTGTGTGGAGGCTTGGGAAATAAAGCTGCAAGTTTATATATGGAGATTGTTGCGGTGCGGCGCCGTTGGTCGTGAGGGTTTCAGTCGCCTCGGTTTGTTTATCTGGGAAGAGAGAATTCCATTTGTCGCAACTGAGATCGAGCCGTCCTCAGAAACCTGTTCATGTACACACGGCGTAAACCTTATTTAAAAGAGGCCGTCACGCGTATGACATTTCATTTGCGTGACCGCCTTCATTGACTTGTTGTGGCCTGTTTTGTTCACCGTCGTTCTGAATAATATGTGTAACAGACCACATGGTACACCCGGGGCATATAAGGAGATCATGGTGTTTGTGTCTGGTTGTGCAGTGTTTGTCTTAGGCCCAGCTCCTTTCCTGTGGCGGTGTGTGTGTGTGTGTGTGCTGGGGTCTCCCATGTGTCATTTTTCTTTTTATGGCCGTACATTACACACACTGCCTCTTTATCTCCTCTACTGACGCACATGTTCGTCATCACATTTTAAACTAGATTATTTTATAAGCGGGCATGATTTTTTTTAAATCATCATTTGAGCACTGACAACTTGTCCTGACATGAGTTGAAACGTCTTTGATTAAATGCAATTAATGCGGGGTTTTTATGTTAAATATGTTTTTTTTATGTTGTTTGGAATTTTCCACTTCGCGACCAGGAACCCGTCGTAAAGAAAGATTTAAAACTTAAAGTTTAGCACGGAGAAATAAAGGTTAAATACAATGAAATGAGGTTCCCTCAATTTCTGTCTGTGTTAACTCTTTAGGTCCATCCAGTCGTTCTCTATCTCCCACTAATTCATTAACCTCTCTTTTTCATTAAGCCCCGTGCCAACTTGTGAGACCCGCCTGTCCAGTGACAGCCATGATTGACTTTCTCCTCGGCCACATTATTAACCCCTTCCTTCCTATTTAATCTAGCACATTTATTAACCCCTCATTAAGTTGCTGCTCTAAAAGTGGATGGCCAAGTTTTTTTTTTTTTTCATTTGATTTTTAACTCACAGGATGGCACAATATCAAACATGTCAATACCAAAACCAGCAAGTTCTCGATAAGGCAGTAAAAACACTAAACAATGAACCCAATGTGTTTGGTCATAATATCAGTTGTTTGACATTGTTGTTGCCGGGAAATCATCTCCGTCAAACAACTGTATTCATTCAAGTTTCCCGCCAAAAAACGTCATTTTAAGTAGATTTACACGTGAACAAACCATGATGACATTATAATGAACCTCCGCCTGATCCTTTTTTTCACTGAACCCATGGTAACGTGACTCGGTGGAACCTTCGTGAACCAGCTTTCCTCCTGACCGCTTCCATTTGTTGTCAGGGCAAAAATATCGGCTGCAATAGAGTGTGTCGTGCTTCTTACGGTACAATGCTGTAGAACCACGACTCCTGGAGTCTCTGTATTTCGTGACCCCGGTAGTGAGGGATCGTGACTTATTATGTTTCTAAATGCATATTAGTTGACACAAATGTAAATGTAATCCATAAAAGCAGCAGCTAATTGCAGGAAATTCTCCCCCGTTCCTTTCATTTGTACCCCCCCCCCCCCCCCCCATCCTGTTCTTTTGTCTTTGTTCGATTAGTTTTCCTCGGAGATGTCCTTCTTTATCAGGGCTCGTACAGACACATACAACCACACCTCTGTCAAACATTCGCCCTTCGGTTAGTGCTTTCTGCCCACGGAGGGCGCCGCACAAAGTACAGGCCCACGGGCTCCAGTCACGAGCCGTACAGGCAGATCATCGGCGGTTTAATTAATAACTTATGGCTACGGCTTAAGCTCAGTTACTTGCCCAATTTGAATGGAAACGTATAAAGATTTTTTTTAAGGATATAGAGACAGGAGGCAGACGAGGAGGGTGAGACAGTGGGGGTTGTGAGTTAGGGATTGCAGCGACGCATTTGCATAAAGGGCAGGGCGGCATGCCCAATGGTGGAAAAGGTTGGCATCACGCCTTTCAGACTGGCAGAGGGAAGACTGGAGCGAGAGAGACAGAGAGGGGGTGGGGGGGGGGGGGGGGGGTGTAGTCAATAGTGCATCCCTTGTTCAGAAAGAGGAGGTCCCTCGCTGTTGGCAGGAGAGCGGGCTAAATCTCTAGTTTGATTGTGCGCTAGATTGCCCCTTTTATTTGTCTGATTGCAAAGCATTCACCACCGCAGTCGTAGCGGGCTTTACTTTCCTGGAGCCTCTATGTAGGAGTTTGGGGGTTTTCTTCAGTCTTGGCCCTGGTCTGTGATTGTGGCTCGGCACATATGCTATATAGAGTTCATATCCTGCACAACTAGCAGGTCGGGCATCTCGGGGGAAGTTTCTGACCCGTTTCACGAAGCTCCGTAGCGGCCTCCTCCGGCCTTTTGTATCCCGCTCAGGTTAACGTCCGCGTGGATTCTGCACGATGATGTGTTCTCGGTCGTATTTTAAATTTGTACGTGGAAACATGGTTATAAAAAAAAAGGCCTGGAGACGAGGCACCAGCGGACAACGCCACCAAAAAACCCCTCATTCAATTCAATTCAATTCAGTTTATTTTATATAGCCTGATATCACAAATTACGAATTTGCCTGAGCGGGCTTTATAATCTGTACACATACGACATCCATGACTTTTGACCTCACATCGGATCAGGAAAAACTTTTTACAGGAAAAAAAGGGAAGAAACCTTCAGGAGAGCAACAGAGGAGGATCCCTCTCCAGGATGCTGGGCCGTGGTTGTGGTAACGTCGTGGTAATGGGGAGGGCGATTATTTAGTGTGTTATTTCTGGCCCTGGGTCCATAAGCTCAGTATATGGACATCAATATGGTCATAAAGAACCGCCAAGAGTTTGATGTATGCAAACGCATTGTGACCCCGGACCTCGATAACCTTCGTTGTTTCACCTCTGTTGTGTGAAGGGAATTTATTTTTTCAATATCACACTAAAATCTTTTTCGGTGATATTTTGGGCGCTAATTTTGTCTGATTACTACAAAAGAAAATACATCTATTTAATTGATGATGATATGAAATGGAAAATAACTCAATAAAGAACTAAAATTTAAGGTGTATTTATTTTTCTCTCATGATATCGTTCTCGAAGCAAGAACATTTCCAAAGATATAAACATTTTTGGGGAGCTTTATGCAAAGAGGACACATAAGAAAAAATCCAGAATATTTCCAAATGCCTGCATTCAGAATAAACTGTAATGAATTGAGATAATTAAGTATTTTATCAGCAGTATTAAAGTAATAAAACAATAAATGATCATAAAAATCCCACTGTGACTGATATATTGTTATTTCTGACATCATTATATTAATACTGGTGCATTACCAATCAGTCAGCAGCATTTTAACGTTGTAGCTGTTCAAAAAGGGGAAAATGTCACCGGGGGTTGAGGAAAGAAGAAAAATATCAGATTCATGATACTTCTCTAGTATTTGCTATTTTGTGAAATATCTGATACTTTGACCACGATGGAAGTCGAACGGCAATCTCATATTCTTTGACAATGTGCTGTATTTTATGAACTTATCGTTTGGTATTTTTAATTCAAAATTGTCACCTGACAAATATGTTAAAGAAAAAACATGACAATACTTCCCTTTGTGTAAAAATAGACAAACAGCATATAAGTACCTCAACATTTTACTTAATAAGACAGTGTTTAGGATTAAGGGGGATGTATTGGCAGTAATGTAATATCCTATTAATAAGAATTAGGGATGTCTCAAGACCAGAAATGTAGGGGTTGATACCAATGCAAATGAAATTCAATACGAGGGTAAAAAAATACAAAACCAATACACACCTCGAGGTTTGTGTTAGGAAGTTGAACATGTCATATTTACTTCTCTAATATCTATTTCCTTCAAACGACTTGATTGTTCTCAAGTTTCTCACCAAAAACAAAATTTGACCAGATTACATTGGAACATGATAACATTATGATTTGCCTTCGCCTCGTGCAAATCTTCACAGCTTGAACGCAACATACTGAAACGCAGTGCAACCTTCTGTTAACGTTAGTTGCTTGCTCTGCCCAGCTGCTGCTAACAGCTAACGATTTCAACAAGTACGTGTCAATATCTGCATTATCTTTCATATTTTAGATGCCGTTAGTCTCGAGAATATCGAGTGTCAAAGTATCAGATCTCGTGACATCTCTAATAGTTATTTTTTCTTTTGTGTATAATCACCTGAAAAAAAGAACGTGTTTTCGTTCGTATAATTTTTTTGGCTAAGAATGAGCCGTTCATATCGAGCTAACAATGCTTTTCCTCTTCACGGAGTCCGTCGTGTTCCTACGGAAGCCCAGAACGGCCAAACCAAACAGAAAATGGCCAGTTCGCCGTAGTTCTCCTCCATGCTTGGCAATAGGGAGAAGTTTTAGTTGTTTGCAATCTGCAGTCGCACCACTAGATGCCAATAAATGCTACACACTGGCCCTTTAAGTACGGTACTTGTCTTCAGTAAGTTTACTTTCAAATCAATCAAAAATATGTTATAAAAGAGGTCAGAACCGGTATTAAGCATGGTGTCGGTGTCAGACAATCAGGACGGCTATTTTGAATCTCTTTTGGTGCGGCGAAGCACCGATTTATCTTCAAAACGGGGCGGCGAACGCCGGCGTTCCGCTCGGATCACCCCGGCTCGTCTCGTTTCAGCTCACTTACTTCTTTCCCCGCGGCGTGTCAAGGGCCGACTTTGGCGTCTTTGAGAAAAAAGAGGGGGGGGGGGGGAGTAAAGCCCTACAGCTTTGTTAGGCGGCAAGTTAACACATGAACCCTGAAGATCCTTTTCATTTCACGGCGGCTTGAAATTCAACCCCCCCACCCCCCAAAAAAAGGATCTTTTCATTGGAGGGGTTATGGTGTAACATCCCTCCGCTTTGAGCCTATTGATGAATTAACGGCATGCTCTTAATCCTCTGTGATGTGTGTCAACCACGCATCAGACCGTCTCCATCAAAGATGGTGAACACGGTGAAGACCACCAGGCACACTGGCCGCTTACGTGCCGTTATAATGGTACGATGTCTCACTTTTTTGGTACGATAAAGCGTTTCTGGCAATCGACAATGAATCACCTCCCGTCAAACCGAAATAGGAACGCTAAATGCGTTTCTTTGTTGCGGGCCAGGCTCATAGTGCTTACTGATTACAGAGCTGGTTTTTACCAGGCTAGAAAAAGAACACCTGCCACAAGCTTAATGCTGCTAAAAGCTGTCTGTGATCTGGAAGTTTCTCTCCTCTACCATACCAAACACTTTGGCTACAGGCGTATTATTTGTGTATCTTGGTTTATGAAATTGTGTAAGCGATTGCATCTTTTTTTACTCCCCCTCCCCATCCCGTCATATTAGTTTAGATTATTCAATTTAAAGATCCCCGTATTGTAACACGTTCTTATGTCTTCTTTATTATTATTATAAAACAGGTATAAGTGCGACATAAATCATGTAAACGTATCGAATCAGAAACTGCTTTTTAAAAGAGCCGTCAGGACTTCCATACCGTTGTGATATCACAACGACACAATATGTCGACAATTTCACACTTTAAAAATGCAAATACATGTACATTTGGCTGTTTCTTTCCGGTTGCAGTGTATGTGACAGTGGGTGTGACATCAGCTGACAGGAAGTGAAGAAGCTACACTCAAAAAAACGATTCAAGCCCTTCTTAGAGGTGACACATTTAAATATTGTTTGATACATTTAAATAAATCAACTACAAAACGAAGATATTTATTTTGAATGGGTGTAACACAAAATGTATGAATACTTTCATTTATTAGATTTATTTAGGTTACACTCACAAAAACGATTCAAGCCCTTCTTCGAGGTGACACATTTAAATATTGTTTGATACATTTAATAAATCAATTACAAAAATAGATATTTATATTTAATGGGTGGAACACAAAATGTATGAATTCTTTCATTTATTGGATTTATTTAGGTTAGATGGTGTGCATATCAACTCAAAATAAATGTGTTTCATTGAGGACTACCCTTTGCGCATGCGCCAGCTGAAAATCAGTTGTTTACAAGGTGAGGACACTTTCAGGACGGTACGGTGGTGTAGTGGCTAGCACCGTCGCCTCAAAGCCAAAGGTCTGTGGGTTCAATTCCTAGTCGGGGCTTTCCTTCTGTGAGGAGTTTGCATATTTTCTTAGTTAGTTAGTTTATATTTTGAGTTGGACAAACACAAATTAATTTAATTTAATGAATATCGTTATTTTATTTTAGATGTATTTGATACAAATGAGTTGGACTAACTTAATTACATTGTATTGCACTGATGTGCAAAATTTGAGTTGGAGTTGCATATAATTATTGGATGGAAAACCTGCCAACAATTTAATTGAGTTCATCCAATGAGTCATTTCTTTGAGTGTAGCAACGCAATCACTTTGAAATGTGCTAAAACCATCGAAATATAGAATAGGAGTGGAACGGGCATTTAGCAAGAGTACTAAAATAAAAACGTATATACGACTCCTTTAGAAGTCGAGCCAAAAGACACCAAAAGGACGCCACGTGGTGGCCCAGTTGGTAGTGTTGCCGTTACTCAGCAGAGTGAGCGGCGGTAGTCTGTTTGGATGTGTGAGAAAAACACCACAGTCACAGCCGACTGTGGTGCTGAGTCGGCCTGCCTGGGCACGGCACAGCCACGCGTTAGGACGGGTTGCTTCATCCAGCAGCACATTCCTTCTCCACGGCATCACCGGCGTGTGCGTGCACGTGTGTGTGAGTGTGCGCACGGACAGGTTGTGCTTGAAGGTTCTCCCCCACCCCACACAGCGCTCATCAATACTGTCATCTGCACGTCTCAACAAGCATTCTCGTGCAGGAACAGACAATGTTTTATTAAATCTCGATCACATTTTTTATTTAAATGTGCGTGAGTGATCTGTATTGATGGAACCAGGCCTCAAAGACAAAAGTCGCTGATGTTGGTGGAAGTCATGGAGAGGGTGGGGGACAACCAGAGTCCAGAGGGCGGAAGAGCCCAGTTGGGTTTTGCTGTGCAGCCAGGCAGCGGAGTCCCCTTTTGTGGGGCAGTAATGTGCCGTGCGTGCCTCTTCCTTAGCCGGTCCGACACACACACACACACACACACTCGCGCGGCCCATTCTGGGCACGTTAGCACGCGGCCACCGCAAATTGCTTGCAGATTTTTCACACATAGTAACGTGCTGGTTCGTAAACTCGAGAGAGCATCACTCCACTCCAGCGAGTGTGGGGTACTTTTTGTGTTGGGTACTTTTTATGTTGGGTACTTTTTTCCATCTCCGCCGTCTTTATTTTTATTTATTTTGTAATGGTTTATTTAATAAGGGACAGTGCACATTGATAAAAACATTTCAGTAAATGTGCCAGAGTTAGCCAAGAGGCTATTTTTCATCTGTAGTCCCAGTTTAAATGATTACCAGGAATGATTACTGTATAACAATGGAGGGTAATGTAGCAGGCATGTTCTGATTACAAAATTGAACCACAGCGAGCTAGAGGAGACATTCAGGGAAAAACTTTATTTTTGTTAGAGCGGGAGAGATGGGGGGTTGGAAACTTCTTGTAATATAAAAATGTTAGAAACTTAAATTCTTCAAAATGATATAAGACCACTTTTGAATGCAATATCCATACATCGTATGAATCCAGGAGAGGACTCTTCGGCAAATGATTGAATCTCCCCGCGTCTCCTCCGCCACCTCCCTCCCATGCTCTCTGGCTCCGAGCCGGGAGGTCAGAGGGAGAGCCAGCATCGGGCTCCACCCAGGGGTCTTGTCCACTCAGGGAGGGGGGGGGGGGCAGAGGAGGACAGAAGAGGACGGAGCCGGGGCCCCAAGCAGCACAGAGCTGTGCTAATGAAGGGGAAGGCCGGTCGGGAGGGTCACTCAGACCACGGTTTAATTGGTCTGATGAGAGGCGGTGGATATAGGCCCGGGCAAGGTCCGGGGGGGCCACAGGGGAAGAGCGGGGCCGAGAGGGGATGCCGCCAGGCATTGTGGGGGTCAGAAAGAGGAGAACAAGTTTTTTCACGAGTTTGACTTTTTTGAAGTTCAAGATAATTAGGAACGATTGGAGACAACTTCTAATCTGGGCATTTAAAAGGGTGGAAAAACTGGTTTGGAAAAACAAAAAAATAGAAGCCAAGGATTTATCATAACAAAAAAAACAACAACAAAAATAATGCATTTCACCATGCCAGAGTTTTGATTATTTGGCTTTAGGATTTGGACTTTACAGCAAAGCTAAATTTCACCTCCATTGTTTCACGTAAAAGCCAGACGAGGTAGCCTGAACATAATAATACAAAATTTAAAAAAACACATTCTTAATTGTGCTGTAATTCTAATTGCAGGCCTTTTATTTGCCTTTCGTTTTCGAGATTGACTTTGTCAGCAGGAAGGACGGCCCCCTGCTATAGCAGTTTTATTTGGTCTGAATGTTCATTCATTTATTTGGAACATGTAAAGCGTGTGAGAGAATAGAATAGAAGCGTACAGCCTGTATTTTCTGATAATTGGCATTGGCCTAGACAGAAGTGTTCCACATTGCATAGAAAGCAACATTATTGGAACTAATTTAAATTTCTAATAATTGTTTCTAGCTTTATTTGAGTGCTTTTTTAAAAACAAACAATTAAAAGGAAAATTATTGACTTAAATATTATAAATGGTTATCAATTGGAAGATATTCATGACAAATTAGAAAAACTAAAGAACTATTTTAAATGATGAACCCTCCTCTGTGGCCCACTAATGAATCAAACTCTTTCTTTTTTTTAAGAGTAATGAGCCTTTTCTCTCCTCACTGAAAGAGTTAATCTGAAGTTGGCAGCCAACTCCTTCGTCTCGGTCAGACGTGCGGAGAATAAAAAAAACAGGACTTCAAAATAATTTCTTTTGTCTGGTCATAGCCTGTTTGAATTCAGATGAGTCTTTTTTGTAGCACGTTTTAAAAACATTGAAATCGACGCTTTTGCAACGGATGAGGGTGGGGGGGGCTGATATATCAATAATTATGAAAATATCATAACAGCACAGATTTGAATATTTACGTGTTATTTCTTTTAGATGGACAGACTTTCATTTTATTTTTTCAGTTCTATGAATATGATAACAAATAAGTGCAGGCTCCAGCATCCATGATAATTCATGTATGCGTCACAGCTGGGATTCGGGGCATTCAGGGCCTCATTGGGAAGCTCGTTCATTTGACTTCACGCACGCAACGTTTCCAGCACATATGCACGTATTTCGGGCTCCTCTCCCTGAACTCATTGACGTGGGGTTTTAGTAACGGTTTAGGACAATCCTGTCGCTGGCGGGAACGTCAGCTCGTCTTTTCTTTTTTTCTTTCATCATGTTATATTCTTGGCAGACTCCGTCATTGATGTCTTCGCCCTTTTTTTGTTGAGTATATCTCAAGTGCCCTCGGAGAAGGGAGATGCACGGGATTGGGGGTGGGAGTGACGGTGCATATTATATTGTCTTGGTTGAGTTTTTTCCGTCGTATTAATAACGGCGACTGGATGCTGGAGGGAATTAGCCAGAAAAGAAAGAATAAGCAAGGACTTTAATTTGGGCTGTCATATTAATTAATTGTTTAACATTCGTCAGTCTTGAAATGTGACCAAAAATGCATCACATGCAGAGTGGATGCAGTTTTCATTTTATGGGACATTTAAGGTGACGGGATGACAGCCACCGGAAAGCTCGCGCGCGCGTCAGATATTCGCGCCGCCTGTAAAAAGATGAAGAAGAAAGCACCGCTCGCTCCGGCTGCTAATTGATAATAAACCCGAATTAACAACTAAAGTCCACGCGCGTTTGGGCTTAATTTAATTTCCAGGTAAAAAGATTAACCGACACACACCTTCCGTGATGGTCTTATGTCGGCTCTATAACCTCAAATAAGCGCAGGCGTCAACCCGGCGACCCGAGCCGTGACGCGGGCCTGGTGTGGCGCAGCTGATAGCACAGACACGCTAATCTACAGTTAAGATAACCGTTTCAAAAGGCTCCCACGGACAGTTATTCCTGGATATATTCATTTTTTCTTCCTTTCAGGCAAATATCATAGCTAAGGAAACTGACTTAACCCCCTTAGTCAAATTCCAGTGACATTTGAATGCTGGTTCATTTGCATGTTGGCAGGGTCAGGCAGACAGACTTCACTTTTTGATTTTTTTTTTTTTTACTGAAAAGCATAAATCACATTCAAGTGCCAGTTAAGTTTCCTTTTTTTAAGGTGCGTCACAGGTGGTGATGGGAAATATATTGAACTGAGGCCATATTTCTCTCTCACGCACACTCACGTACACACACACACACACACCTTTTTGTTGCTTTTATCTAACCACGGCCGATGACACTCAAAAGCGGGGGAAAAACTCGGAGGTGTGCCCCGTCCTTCACTCTGTTAACAGATGATGGGGGGGGGGGGTCTGCGTTCCATCAGGCTGATGGCTGGAAGGAGAGCAGAGGCCATGGCGAGACAGAACGGAGCTGGTGTTGACTGCCTCTGCCTTTTGTTCCCGCCTCTTACGCGATGTCGCCTCGGCTTCCACGAGAACGGCAATAACCATCGGCCGCCTCTTTTCCCAGAGATTTGCTCGCTATTGTCTCCTTGAAGAGCTGGCAGAGACGTCTCTGAGCTGGGGGGGGGGGCATTTTTGTGAATTGGAACGTTTGCTAGAAACACGGCTCAAATATTCATTCAGAACGTCCTTGTGATCAGTCGACCGGCGTCTCGATTAATCGTGGAAAGTGCCAGGCGGCTGTGATATTCTGATTTTATTTTCAGTCAACGGCTTTTGAATTACCCAACAGATCCTCAGTTGTATCGTCGCAGCTGAGAGGCTCGAGCTTCAAAGCAACAACCCGACCAGTTGCAGGTGAATCCCGTTGAGTGGAGCACATGACCGAACACATCTGAATAGGGTGGGTTCTTTTAACCACAAGCCTCCTTCCCCAAGTCTGTGATTCAGCAGCACTTCTGCCTACAACCTTTTCTGCGGAGCGGATACCCCTGAATGACATGACATTGTGCCCAAAAGCCCTCCCGAGAGTCCAAAAAGGGAGGACGTGGAGCAAATGTATTCTTATTTAATTGTGTTCCTGCTTACCATTTCTCTGCGGGCGAATCCCGGTTTCCCCCTTGAATCCCTCTCCCCGGTTCTCCCCTCTAACTCAACCCCGTCATTGATTTTTGTGTCGTTGTGCACAGTCGGCGGAGTGCGGCTGTCCCGGGTTTGTGTGTGTCCCCCCCCCCTCTTTTGTTTGCTGTGGTAAAAAAACAAAACGTGAGCAGCTGCCGGCGGTGGTGTCTGGAGGAATTCTTGAAGCTGTATGTCCTCTCTTTGCCATCCTCTGCCAAGGTGGCATTATGCAAGCCGGGAGAGTAAGGGGTAGAGGGAGGGGCAGGGAGACGGGAGGAGAGGAGGGTGGAGGGGAGGCGACAGCGGCCACGGTAAAGATGGAGGCAGGCTGCGGGGGATTGGTGCAGGAAGAGGACTTGCTCCCTTGAACTTTGCCTCCATGTCAGAGTGGAACTTGTCGATTTGGCAAAATTGCGCGTCGTCGGGACAAGGCTGCTCCTACCCTCCCACCTGCTCTCCCTCTCTCTCTCATTGCTGCTACACCACCCCCATCCTCCCTCCCTCCTTTTCTCTTCTCCCTCCCTTTCAGCTCTTGAAGCTAACGCATTGGCTGGGCTACAGGCGTCTGGTTGCCAAATAGGTGGGCCCTACTCGCGCTTGGCAAAGGCTCAAGCAATGGTCGGGGAAAAGAACGCGGAGAGGACGAGAGACGGCGAGCGAGAAACGGAGAGAGAGGGAGAGAGAGAGTTGGAGAGAAAAGGGGAAAAAAAAGAAGCAGCACTCGGCTCTGCCAGCGGTCGCATGCGCTCGTCCAACATTGATTCGGCGCTCTATTTTTTCTGGTTTTTTTTCACCTTCTCGGCCTCCCTATTCTGTGCTCTGTTCTAGCTGCACCCCCCCCCCCCCTCCCCCATCTGCGCACTTGCGCGTGTGTGAGAGTGTGTGCGTGAGTCTTGCGCCGCCGCGGCCCAGGGATCAGAACAGACACCACCACACTTTGCCAAGGATTCTTTTTTTTTGTTCACGGTTCGTGGAAAGCACTGTTTTATTTTAAGTGCATCCATCTCGTCGTTGAATTTTTTTCTTCTAATATTAACATTTCTATTTTTATTAGACAATATTTGTTGTTACAATTGTTTTAATTGTTTTTGCTGGTTGTGGCCCTTCTATAAAATCTTCCTTTTTATTTTAAACTTTGGCCCACTGTTTCTTGTTATTATTATTATTTATTTTTTACAACCCCCCGCCCCACTGCCCCATCTACTAACTCTCTACAGTCTGCCAAACGTGCGTTTGCTTTACATTGGGGAGGGAAGAAAAAAAAAAACTGGTGCAGGAGACTTTTCTTCTTTTTTTTCCACTTTAAACGCTGTGCCAAATTTATGATGAGAGTGCAAAATGGTAACTACCAGGCCGTCTGTCTTCTATAGCACACTGTGGTTTTCTGTGGTGATTTCTGTCTGCTTTCAGTTTGTTGTGGAAATGTGAGTCTGGTTGCAGCTCCCCTTGCATGCATAGCAGAGAGAGAGAGACAGGACATGGTATGGCCGATCTCTTAGCTGCACATTTCAACAGCGGTCTCGTGGCGGCAAAGCTTGGCGGCGGTGAGCGACCGGTGTGTGGCAACCCTGGCACGGGAGCGCTGTGGCGAGATCTGGGCTTTGTTGCCCAGAGATATGTAGTGAAGGTATTACGGTGCAGCGGAATAACTTTTTTTTCCCTTCTTCTTCTTCTTCTTCTTCTTCTTCTTCTTCTTGCGGCAGAGAACTGGGAGCGCAACTTGGCTCAGCTTTTCTGTTTCTTCTGGATTAGAATTAGTGCTTTTTTGTTGTTGTGGTTTGTTGTTTTGAATATTTTGGTTTGTATTTACAGTTGAGATTTATTGTTCATCGCTGCATATTTATTAATATTATTTTCTTATTGGTAATAATGATATTTAGACTTTTTAAATATTTATTTATTTGAATTGCTTTTTTAAAATTGCTTATATTTTTTGGGGGTATATTGTAATTAACATGTAATTTAGCTGACAATGTATTTATTTTCATATTTTCAGTTTTGTTGAAATTTTCACGATTACTCTTTTGCCTCTTTCCATTTTTACATTGTCTCAGTATTTTCACAGTTTTCTTTGAATAATTTGCACTCTTTCAAATTAAAAAGCTTTTTTTGCCTCCTAACAACACAAGTCTCTCCCTCTCGCCCCCCCCCCCCCCCCCTTTCGCCATCAGGATGAATTTCATCCCTTCATCGAGGCCCTCCTCCCCCATGTCCGTGCCTTCTCCTACACCTGGTTCAACCTGCAGGCCCGCAAGCGCAAGTACTTCAAGAAGCACGAGAAGAGGATGACCAAGGACGAGGAGTGCGCGGTGAAGGACGAGCTGCTCGGCGAGAAGCCGGAGATCAAGCAAAAGTGGGCCTCGCGCCTGCTGGCCAAGCTCCGCAAGGACATCCGGCCGGAGTTCCGCGAGGACTTTGTGCTCACCATCACGGGGAAGAAGCCCCCCTGCTGCGTGCTGTCCAACCCCGACCAGAAGGGCAAGATCCGCCGCATCGACTGCCTGCGCCAGGCCGACAAGGTGTGGCGGCTGGACCTGGTGATGGTCATCCTGTTCAAGGGCAGCCCCCTGGAGAGCACGGACGGCGAACGGCTGGTCAAGTCGCCCCAGTGCTCCAACCACGGCCTGTGCGTGCAGCCGCACCACATCGGAGTGGCGGTCAAGGAGCTGGACCTCTACCTGGCCTACTTCGTCCACTCGCCAGGTACGTGTAACAAACACACACATCTCCATGAGCGACTTCTCTCTCACACACACACACACACACACACACACTGGTCGGTTGGTGTGCACACTTTGGCATGTGAGTCACAGATTAGACCCTGTCCTCCCAGCTCACTAAGACACAATGCCAGGCTCTAATGGCAATAACATGACATTTAAAGTCTGCCCAGGATCATCTTTTTAACAAAAATAAATAAATAGACGTTTCTATCTGGTTTTAAAGTAGATTCTGAGAATTCGGCAACCAGGCTTAAACCCTTTGTTTACCCCGAGATCTGTTTGCATTGGTACATTTGTTCAAGTATTTGCGCGCAAATTTGTCCAAATCCAAATGTGCATGTTTTCCAGTGCCATGTGTAAACAAAAGCATCTGCGAGCCTGTTTATCTCTCTGTGTGTGTGTGTGTGTGTGTGTGTCATGTGTTTGGTATCCATGTGTGTTATTGTGAGATTTGGTGTGTATCTAGAGCAAGAGTGTGTGTGCGTGTGGTCTGGAGTTCAGTGACAGCTGGCTCGGTCCCAGGTAGTTTAGGAGGCAGCAAGAGTCTGCAGCCTCGGCCTCTCTGCACACCCACACACACACACACACACACACACACACACACACACACACACACAGTTGAGACTTTTCTGTCTGCGGCGGCGCGGCTTTTGTTCATAAGACGTTTTTCTTTTCCATATTCGGCACACGTGTTTCCTGCTGTGGCCTAAGAGTTAAAATAGAGAGTCATGTGGACACAAACCTGTCTCTATTCTCTTCAGGTGGGAATATTTCTGGTGGAAAAATGTATATTAATACTTTCATTTCATGCCTTCATTAATTCCTGTCTCTTACCAAATAACAACACTAAAATAAATTATAATATGAAATAACAATTTATTTCCTGTTTGTTTTTGCAAAAAAAGGAAAGACACTTCTAATAAAAAACAAAAATACTATATTGTGTCATTAAATAAAAAATTCTATCGATATGAGTAGATCTGTTATTCATTGCAAATAATCCACTGAAATAGCATCAAAAAAATAATAGAAGAAAAAAATGAAACGTGGCTTTTAATCTAGTGAACCAGCTGTTGACGGTTGTGTCGGTGGTGCTTTGTGTCAGACAAACAGTGGCTCTCATGTTTAGCTGTTTGGTGTGATTTTATCATATTTGCACACCATATTTGCCGATTTAATAAAGGAATTAGCAAATATAAGTTTAGCCTTTTTCACTGCGGGTCTGCTTTTGCAGGTCGAGTCAGGTCTGTTATCTCGGGTCTCCATTTGCTGGACCTCAATTCTTCCGCTCGGCAGGGATCCCCCAGCAGCACCACGCCGGGCTCCTTTCAGCCCCGGCGTGTAACTCCGCTTGAGCGTGCCGGGGGCCTCCGCGGGCGCCTCTTCGTGATCCACAATGCGCCGTGGCGGAAAAAAAGACGCGGCTCCGATTAGCTCCCAGCACAGCGGCCTGGTGCCCCTCGGAGTCACGCCTCTATTATTTATTTATTTGTGTCCACCGTGTGCCAGAATCCAGCAGCCTCCCCCCCCCCCCTCATTTATTTATTTTGCACATATGTGAGCATTCTTCCACAAAGATTTCACAGTCGAGAGTTGACTATAGGCATGTTTTTTGTTGTTATTGTTTTTAAATTGGGGGCTGGTGAAAAAGTTCGTAAATGAAGTAGCACTCTGCATCAGAGGGGGACAGAGACACCATCAGGAGATAAGAGAGATAAAGCAACAAAAACATCCACTTGTTGAAGCAGTCTGGGGTTAACCAGAGTTTACAGAAGGACGGGGCCGACGCTGGCTCCGCTCTAACCTTCGGGGGTGGCAGCGTTACAGTTTTATTCTTAGCTCCTCTTTCCAGGGTGTCCGTGTCTTGGCGGAAGCTGTCGGTCGCCAGCGCGCCGATGGTTGGACCGCAGCCCCCCCCTGTGCAATTCAGTTCTCTCTCTCTCATCCCCGATGATGTCACTGTTGCCAGCTGCAAGCGGCGTGATTGACAGGACAGGAGATCCACCCCCCACTTCCCTGTCTCTGCTTCCCCACAGTCCAGTATGTGTCTCTGCTTTTGTCCAATTATAGACGGGGGGGGGGGGGGGGGGGATCACAAGCGCTCAACTCTGATCCCAGCTCCCGCTCTGTAGCTGTGAATGCGAGGTCCCGATACCAAAAATGTTCTTTGGACAGATACCTGTCCGCACACATGGGAGGGAGATAAGAGCGAAAGAGATGGTGGGGGAGTGGTCTGAGCTCATCTTTGATCACATGTCTGTCCTACACGAAACACCGGCTCGCCAGTTGGCTACTGCGGGCCTTCCCCTTCCTTCACCCAGAGACCCCCAGATCAGATCGTGTTTTTCCGCGAGGTCCAGCGTGAGTCACGTTTCGGAGCCGATTCCACGCGGCTTTCATTGAGCTGGTAATGATGCAACGCCGTGTCTGGTGGAGCAGAGAGGTGACCTGAACGCTGCCAGACCTATTCACCCATCAGTGTTCTTTTGTTTCGATTTCACTCCCGACATCACAATCGACCGCCAGAATATCTTTTTTTAATAGAGGCGAACAAAGAGAGGAATGGACAGGGCGGCCGGACTCAATCCAGTCCATCAAACGCACATCTCATCGGGTTCGCCACAATATCCTGCGTTAGCGGCATTATCAGATGCAGTCACATAATGAGACCAAACAGGGTTTAATCTCGCATCACACCAGCAGTGAGGTTATGTTTGCAGGAGGAAGAAAAGAGACTAAATGACTAAAATGGAGAAGAATCTTTTTTAATTGAAAAAACATACGCTGATCTGTGTGCAAAAAACAAGGTCCGACACTTTTCAACGGGAAACTTTCTTGTGCTTCGTAAAAAATAATGCGGCCAATAAAGTGACGGGACACAGAGGCCTCCGGCGGCCCCGCTTTTACACAGGCCCCGCTTTTTACAATCTTTTTTTGTTTTGTTGCAACATGTGTGTTGTGTGTCGTAAACGGAGGTAAAGAGAAAAGAACCGCGGAGTGTGTAAGGAATCGCTCGTGAGCAGATCATTCCGGTAGGATCGAGGGTTTCCAGATGAATCGGGTAAAAGAGACAAAGCCGCTATGCCAAAAAAAAAAAGGATCTCTCCCAACTTTCCACCTCTCTATATTGTCCGACTGCTGAGCAGCTCTTGGTAGCGGGCCAACCCGCTCCATACTCCCTGTAATTATCCAGTTTAGTGAATAATACTGGGGAGGGATACACAAAAGAGTATGTGATTGAATTAAAGTCTAATTTGTAACAACGGTCAGGTCTCCAATAGAGAAAGGGCCCGTACCAGAAAGTCCCCTTTGTGGGCGACATGGATTAGCTTTATTTCCCAATTTCACTGTACAGTGATTTTTAATTATTTTGTGTAATGAAGGTTAATAAATAAATGCGATGGTGTCTCTTTTGCAATTTAGAAGCTCAGCTCAGTTCACCTTTGTTTAATATATGGTAGCTGACATGGAACAAAGAGAAATGTATTAAATTCTAATTTGCTAGTTTGTACACATTAAAACATGAATGGATACAATACAGTAAAACACATCCAGTAAAAGACAAATTAATGTATTTAACTGTGTTCCTGAATGGAGTTTTTAATTACAAAACAGGAGAACAACAGTGTTATTTCTTTCTTTTTGGGGGGGGTTCGTTTTCAGCGTGCAAATTTGCATGACCGGTCCTCGTCTCTCTGTACCGGCGCCAGGCCTGAAATCCGTCTGTCCAACCCCCCCACCGTAGAAACATGGGTATCTCGGGCAAAAGGGAGAGAGAGAGAGAGGTGAGGACATTGGAGGAAAGCGTCTCTTTTTACTGGGCCGGCTCGGATCGGTCCGACGTCGCGCCTCTCGGCCCAGTGGAGCAGGAGAGGGAGGCTGCCCTGTAATTGGGACAGCTCTTTCCATACGGGGGGAGAAAAAAAGAAAACCGGGCCGGAACAACCGCCGAGCACCAATCCACCTCCCCCTCCCTACCCGCCTGCTAGTGGCTCGATTCTGTTTTATTTACAAAAACAACACAAATTGAAAAAGAAAAACAACCTTTTATTCAAGAAAAAATAATCCTCTTATATAAACAATAAAATCCTTGAAATGAACACTAATAATGAACACCTTTTAAAAAAAACATGTGTCGGCCTCATTGTGTCATTTATTGGTAATAAAATGTCAGTTATTGCTGCTGGAATGATACCGAGCGCTGATATTAAAGTGGAAAAGAAAGACGCAGAATAGAGATGATGCAAAATGCCACGGAGGAAACAAAGGGAGATGTAGGGGGGGACGGGTGGGGGGGGGCAGATATTCAGGCTGGTGGGGCTGGTTGGCAGCGTTTGGCACACGGAGCCTCGGCTCCGTTTAGGAGCTGCCAGCTTTTTTCAAGCTGACACAGTCCCTGCCAACTTCCCTCCTTCTGATCCCTTTCTTTCTCTCTCATTTTAACAATATATATATATATTTATTTATATCCCTGTTTTTTCCACTGAACACTTCTTCTCCTCTGCTCGTCCCTTTACATTCACTCCCGTGGATTTTTATTATTTTCGCCAGACAAATGGCCGAGCTTCATAACGCTTTGAGTTCTACGGAGACGCGTTGGGAAAAAAATTACTCATTGTTCTTTTTTTTCCTTTTTTTCTTTCTTTCTTCTTTCCCTTCTTTCAAAAATATTTTCAATCGTTTTCTTTTTTCGAGCAGAGCGATTACTTTTACTCGTGTGATGGTGCTGCTGTGGATTCAGGTCCAAAACAAAATGGAGGATGAAGCGCTGATCCTCTCCAATCAGAGGAGAGAGAGAGCGATTTCACATGTGGATACCCCCCCCCCCACCCCACCCCCCTGTACTCTCTCCACACCAAAAAAATACTAAATGCCCGCTGAATTAAATTTTTTTTTATGTGACTCTAAATTCTGCCTTTTGCATGTTCTTTGGGTTTGACGTCTTCTTCGTGGTATTTCTTTTTCTATTTTTTCCAGGCAGACCAGGAATAATGGTAGGCCGAGTGTAAGGACTGATGGCTTTAACATGTACTGGACAAGACCGAGGGGCCGTGACTGATGGGAGAAGGCGTTAAAACGCTGGGGCATGGATGGAATTACTCATTAATCATCAGAAAATTAGAGCCATTATTAAGGGAGAGCAAACAGGCTCTCTAAGTGTGACAGGCCCCTATTCAGGACCAGGACCAGGAGCTTTTCATGGATCCATCAAGACCTCGAGAGCCCCCGCTTTTGTTCAACCCCTTGAAATAACAAGAGTGAATGGGTGGGGGGGGAGGGAGGGAGTTCTGTTCTCAGTGCGACTCTGCTTTCTTTATTTTTGGCATATTTATGCTTATTTAATTGTAATTTGAGTCGTAGTTTGTAACTTGTCTGTGTGGTGTGTTTTAAATGCACCACAAAGCACAGAAAGTGTTTCTTCTCTGATGCAGGGGGAGAGGCGGGGGTTAACCAAGCGCTAACTTTAAAATTGTTGAGGAAATGTCAATAAAACAAAGTGGTTTGTCTCTGACGAGGGACAAAGAGACTCGGAGAGGATAAAGGAGACTGTTTGGCATGAGGACGACGTGGCGGCAGTCAGGACCACAGCTCGGTTTCCTGTGGCTTTCGAAAAGGATGAAAAGTCCACAATGTTTTTATTCAGCTGACCCAGTTTTATTCTCGTCCAACGGGTAGAAATATGGAAGAGATAACGAGGAGAGAAGTTTGTCAAATTGCAGTTGTTTGTTTGGGATTTAACTCTCAGAATAATACATGTGCAATATTATAGTTATCTACATTTTTCATGTACATTTCATGTTCTTGTTGTAGACTTTAAACCTCACAAATGACAGAAGCCATCACGCCCCCCCCCCCCCCCCCTCCGCATGTGAATGGGTAGAATAGTGTTGCCATGGCCACATAGCATTTATCTTCATTTAAAAAAAACTCAGTGCACCTTTCCTGGGCGACGTCCAAGCGGCGTCAACAAGCGACCTGGTTGACAGCGCCGTGCGGGCGACCCGCAGCGGCGAGCTGTGCCAGAGGAATCCGCTCGGATCTCTTTCCGGTCCTCAGCGGGGCGCCTCGACCCGCTTGAGCCGCTTGAGTCTAAATAGGAGTCAATGGCAGCGCGGTTCCACTTTCAAAAGAGTGGGCAAGTGGAAGGATATTAGGTTTTCTTTGTGTATTGATATACTCTTTCTGGATATATAAATAAAACACATTGACCAAGTGAGACATAAAAAAATAAAAAAATATTGTAGTTTTAGAGTCGATATTTCCCTTATTTAAGTCATTCACACATTGTGCCGGGCGTAGTTCCGTCCAGGGGGCTTAGTTTTATCCTCTCAGCTAAGATACAATTCATGATTTACAAAGCAGGGCAGCCTGTGAGATGAAACCAAACACGGCTCTGAACCCTCATTGTGTATAAAACACAACGTGTTTGAAAACCAAATGTTTTTCCTGCTTTTCTTCTGACCTTTCTTTTTCAAACCCGCTATGTAGAGAAGCATCACCTCCTCATTAGCCTCCAGCTGAGCTGGCACGGGGGAATAAGGGAGGAACTTTTCCCCGTTTGACGTTGCATGGCCGAAGTGATGTATTGCTGCTCTTTTTAGCCAAATAGGTGTAACGACCTATCACGCTGTGTGCACACCACAGTGCTGCTCGGGGTCAGTAGGTCCTCGGCCTGCAAACGCTTTTTAGTTGAAAAAGTTTCACAACTGTTGTAAATTTGCAGCGCTGAATCGTTCCGATTAAAAATATATTCACAGAAGAGCGTTTTGCATTCCAAGTGCGATCCTTGTGGTCTCCAGGACCCCAAACACAACATCAGGGATACGTAAAAACCCTCAAATTAGGGAGTGACGGCTGTTTACCTCCAGTTGGCCGGATTGTTATTTAGTTATCTTCTACCGTGATCTGCTTTTTTCCCTCTGCAAAGATCAGGCCTGCGTCCCCCGAGCGGCTTCTCTTCAAGTCCACGTGCGGGAGCAGAGTGTGTGAAGTGTGCTTTCCCGTGTTTTGTTTCGCCTCCGCGCATACGCTCATGTGCAGCAGGCTGAGCGACAACAAGCGGAGGACACGAGCGTCCTCTCTGGACTCACCCGGGCACCTGAACCCCCCCTTACACACACACACACACACACACACACACACACCTGATGCCTGTGGGCTTCGCGTGTGCAAGCAAGGTGAAGACGCAGACACTTTTGTAAAGCAAACGTGTCCAAACAAAAACAAGGCACATGCACCGATGTGAGCTAGCCGGCCTCGGAGAGGCCCGGTAAACCAGGCCCCGACTGGGTGTCCCTCGCTGGTCCTCGACTGGATGCAGGCTGTCAGCGCTACAATCGAGAGTTATATCGCCTGATGATATTCAGTCTTGAAATCCTGCTCAGAAATCACCTGCGATTTGATTTGAATACAAGAAGTTGTAGACTGCTTATTAAAATGAGACGTGTTATTCTGTGTTTTCACTCTTTCTGGTCTTCGCAGCGGCGATGGAGCTCATCTACTCTGTTACTTTCCCCTTTTTGTGGTAACGTTTCAGACATATTAGATGCGGGACCACCCGGCTTCGGAGCCCTGCCTGAGAGAGAGAGAGAGAGAGAGATTCAGTGGTGATGGAGAATGTAATGCGAGCCACTGTGTTTATTTAAAGAGCCGATGATCTAGAGATGGCCATTAAAAGCAGAGGGCAAACAATTTAAGAGCAGTAAATCTAACGGAGTGGTGTGTGCGGGGGGAAGGAGGGAGCACAGGGACCCCTCTATCTGTCCCGCTCCTCGCCATCTATTAAGAAAAGAAATAGTTGAGATGACAGTGAATTAGAGCAATCTGGCCTTCATTCCGTGGTTAGATTTGTATCTGCGGTTTTGGCCCTGAGAGCATCTCTGATCTCCTCTTTATTTATTTTTTCTCCTCCCTTTTATTGTTTCTGTTCTTTTGATCCGAGTTCACTTTCCCCTCTGGCCTTGGCTGTAAAAAAACGGGCCTGACCGAAAAATACTATTCGCACCAAAAGGCATCAGGAATTGTCCCATTATCCCAACTGCCTAGATCCAAGGGGCTTTCCTCCACCAAGTTCGAAAAAATGTGATTGCTCCAAGGCTACGGTTTCTGTTTTTGATACAATTCTGTTCTTCTCCCCTTCTGATGGAATGACATATTTTGTCTTTGGCCATTTATTCAAACTACACAGGCAGCTGCATAGGGAAATCCTTATGGTGAGGGCTACGTAAACGAAGGAGGCCAGTCGGCATGACAACCTTTAGACTCAAGGGAGTCATGAGCAGGAATTCCACGACCCAGACGATCCATCAGGTTAGTAACGTGTGATTGAGAGATGAAAATCCATGGAGAGAAAAAAGAGAGAGGTACTGTGCATCCATCCTAAAACCCCAGCGGCTAAGCCCTATAGCAGCATATCAAGGGGCTGCTTTTAAGAGGTGACTGCTGCCCTGGACTGGACTTGGAAGCTGTTTCCATAAAAGGAGAGCTGATAACTAAAGGCTCTGGCTCCCATTAAGTAGTCCCATTTTTTAGTAGAGTAGCTCTAGTAGGGGCAAATATGGTACGACAAGTCTTTCTTAGTTTTAGTGAGAACACGAGCTGCAGCTGATTTTTGATATTATATGAGATGAAGATGCAGTCCTTGAGATTTTGCTTACGTGGAGTTTAAAGGAAAGTCCGATCAAAGATAACGCCAATCCAACACACAGAACCTGGAAACTCCGTGATTAACGTTGGTGTTTATCGGCGTCATCGTTTACAAATACAAGAGGAGTCCTTTATCTGCATTAAGAGAGGTCATTGTAATTTTTTTTCAGTGCGTCTCGGTGCTGTGGTGTTTTTCTAATCCTGATTGAAGATGAAACTGATTTGACTTGACTCTCGGAAGGGAGGAGGGAAGAGAGGTTAGAGGTCGGTCTGCCAATACCTCTCTCATGATCAAGCTCTGGCAGGAGAAGGAGGTTAGAGACCTTGAAGAAGTGTAACCACAACTAAGGTAGAGACAGAGATTGGAGAATTAATAGAGAGAATGACAATAACTAAAAAAAGCAGCCAGCCCAAGCTAAGGCGATCGTAGGAGCGTTTTAGAGGATGGTCCCTGAGAGAATAGAAAAATAATTAAATAGGTTGAAGGAGAAAAAAATCTCAAATATACACCAGTGGACAGGAAAGCGAAATAGGCACCCATTCCACTAGAGGACAGATTGGCACTGGTTATAGGACAGATTATTAATCTCAGATTAATAATTATTAATCTTGTTTAAAAAGTTATAAAGTCATTACCCCTAAGGTGAATAAAATCATTAGGGCATCAAAGGCTATGACTCTCTGGCACTCTGTGCTCTGACTCTCACAGAACAGTTTTTATTTTTTTTCTATTATTGATGAGTAATTTTTATTTTCTGGGTTGTTGGAGTTTTTTCTTTTATAGGCATTATGATATCTAGGCCAAACTGTTTTGGACTCTTGAGATTAACTGAGCTTCATCTGCGTTCAAGCTTTAAGTTCTTTTGTTTTAGTTTGGTCTGACGCCAGGTCTGAGAGAGCTGACCTCCTCTTCCTCTTCTTCTTCCTTTCTTCTTCTTAGGAGCAAACCTCTCTGTCATCATCTTCTCATTCTCAGAGAGCTCATGGTCCAGTCAGCAAGGGGATCAATCTGGCTCAACAAGATGATTTTCAACAGACGGATATCGAGTTGATACAGGAGGATCATCACTGAGATGGAGAAATCTTCTTTAAATTTAGCTACAGCACTATCAGTTAGACATCTAGTGTAGAGGCTTTGAATGTGAATAGTAAAAGTAATGGAGTATAAATCAAGTGTATGAGGATTCAATGGGAAGGCGTTCAAATGCTCAATGTCTCAAATGCTCAATGTCAAAGAAGTAAGCTCAACCAAGAGCAAGCCAAAGCTGTGGTGTAGTTTCTACTGCTCTGACAGAAATGCTCGGAGGTCCAACAAGGATGAAATCACAATCAAATCAATATCAACATCCACATGGAGGATAGATAAATAACAAACAATAATAACTTTAATTCCAACAATAAAGATATAAAATCTGAATAAGAAGATTAATTATAAATATAAACACAAATTGTAATACAGAATCACAAATTAGATTGGCTGTAGTGTTTTGGTGGTTGGATGAGAAATGAAAGACTAAGCACAATTTGAGTTGTATAGTAATTTTTTGGTTGAGGATTGATTTGGTTGAGGATTAATGGATGTTGAGGATTCCCTACTCGACCCCTCCACCTCCTGAATGTAAGTATTAATATGTGTTATGACTTGGATTCATTCAGGCAGACATATAGACATCAGCTTCCAGGCTCAGCCAGGCAGTTCAGTTTCATAACATAAAATCAGTAAAACATCAATTAACAAAAATGATTTACAACACAGCTTTAGATGACAGACTCATTTAATTTAGAGATTTTGTTTTTATATTTTGTATTAAATAATTGTGTTAATAATGTTTATTATGTTGTTGTGTGTCTGCTCTCTTAAGGTTATTTTTAATTTAATTGAAGTGGATGGGAGGACGACAGTCTCTACTCTAAAAGTCAGGGTGGTAACTGGGTTCGATGGTAAGGAGAGAGCAGGGGGAATTAAACTACTCTGCTAACTCTGCTCTGATCTGAACCCTGGGTTGTCCCCATTAAGTCGATTGATCAACTTGGTATATCATGCAGAAAGAGCGCTCGCTCCGTCCGTGGATGGCTCGATCTCTCTCCTCCTGATCCAGATTTTTTTCCCCCAGAAAAGTCTTCCAGTTGTCCTCCGGCCACATTTATGGGCACCACCTCGACAGCCAGCGGTTGAAGGAAAAACGACATTGACATACAATCTGTCTGTCGTCAAATTTGGGAGAGGGAGGAAAGAGTGGTGTCCGACAACGTCTTTGCAAGCAACACACATTCCACATTAAATTTTTTAGTGAGTTCCGGCGGGCGCGGGGCGTCGGCCACAGCACAGCGTGTATTACAATCTGACTGTATCTCCGCTTATCCTTAGCCAGCAGCTTCAAACAAGACTCCACGTCGCCCGCTCAAAACAACAACTAATACTTTCAAGACCATTGCATCCAAACCTGCTTGTTCCCCGGGTGGTTCGGCCCCAGTTACCTGCATACATGGTCCATGGGAAGTTGAAAGCACATGAAAAATAGTCATCAAGCAAGCAGATAAGTTGTCTGAATGTAAACCACATGTGACCTATTTAGCCAAAGGAATGACTGCACACATAAAATACATAATTGATAAATGGTAAAATAGCAAGTAATGGATGCATAGTTAGCTAAAATAAAGGGTAAATAGCTTACAGTAAGGAATATATGGTGATAATTAAAAAGGGCTGGGTGGTACTGTCAAAAAAAGTTGTCAACCACTGCTCTACCTGTTTATTTTTTTCTGCCAAAGATCGCTGTAGCAAAAAAAATAAAAATGTTTTTTTGGGAGCTCAGTTTTTTTTCTTCTTCTTTTTCCACTGTGCTATCCTGAAGCCGCCGTCTCGGTGAGACACATTTGATACGTTACCCAAAACCCGACTTCCAAAACGACTGCGGTTCCCTCCTTCTCGACTCTCGCCCATCTCCTTTTCATTGGGCTTTCAGATGTGTGATGACGTAATCCCGACATATTTTATACCCTAATGCAAAACAAACAGAGCCAAATTACACACATTCTATCCCCCCGCACTGATTCGTGGAAGTTGTTAACCAAATAAAGCTCCCTTTTCTCTTTCTCCCTCTCCATCTCACTTGTGCTCTCTGTGGATCTGTCCTGGCTGGAACTCTTCACTGAAATAGCCTCAAGCACACAGAGCCTCTTTTGTGGTCAGGCTTTTTTTTCCTCATTTTATTTTTCCGACAAGGTGTTTGTGAAAGAGAACAGGGTTTTCTCTCCCGGGCTCAGGTCCCTCCATCGCTCCACTGCTGCCTGTCTGGCTTTTCTTTGTCCAGGTAAACAGCCGTGTCCTACACACACTGTTTATCACACTCCAGGGCCAAAGTTTGCTGATTTTATTTTGGAAATGCTCACGTTTTTTTTCTTTCTTGGAACATATTTCACTGTTCCTTTGGCTTCTTTCGCGCCAAGCTCCTGTTTCTTTTTCTTCTTCTCTCTTTTATGGAGGTGAACCAATGAACAGGCGTGCTAGCTGCACTGGATTCAATTCAATTTGTTTTATTTTGCATAGCCCAAAATCACAAATTACTAATTTTCCTCAGAGTCCTTTAAAATCTGTACACAGACGACAACCCTGTCCCAGGACCTCACATCGGATCAGGAAAAACTCCCCCAAAAAACTGAAAAACCCTTTCATAGATGCGTCTGAGTACTCTTAAGCCACACCCCCAATCAATGATGTCCCAACTGTGATGATGATGGACAACATTACCATCAAATTTAAAGTGTCTTTTATTGAAATACCTCCCTCGTACACTTGACAATTCCCTCTAAAGTGAGCAGTAAATAAAACTAATAATCATCATTTTGTGTCGCCGTGACTTCGCACATAAAAACTAATTGAATTCATGAGCAATAAAAAACAAAATCACCTGTCTCGCTTCTGCTCCAGCCTTACTTGGTCTCGAGCAATCACAAGCTAATGGTGGCTAATGTTAGCATTACTTTAGAGAGACGACGGGGCAGCGTGGTGCACATTACTTCAGTCGCTCCGCTGCCGTGAAACCGATCCACTGCCCACATTCAGATGGTGTGCCGTCATGCGGTCTGACATTGGAGCCTGGACTGAAACGAGGCCTTGGACTTGCGGGGCACGTAGGCTTTCATGAGCGTGATTAAGAGAGGGAACTAATATTCCCAGGGACCTTTAGTCATAGACCGGTGCTTCTCAACCTGTTTTCAGTTATGTACCCCCGTGAAAGATTTCTTTCATTCAAGTACCCCCTAACCAGTGGAAAGCATTTTTGGTTGAAAATAAGGTTGTATTACACAGCGCTGTGCAATCTGTGTCTGATTTCATACGGAATACATACAATTCAGTTTACACTTATATTGTATTGAATATTTAATACATAACTTTTTTAAGAATTTAAATGCTCATTTTCTATATATTTAAAAATCTCACGTACCCCCTGGAGGGCCTTTACGTACCATCAGGTGCTCACGTACCCCCATTTGAGAACCACTGTCATAGACCAACAACCGTCAATGTGAATGTGTACTGATGGTCCCCAGAGTAGTACCATGAGAAAGATCAAATGGATAAGTAAGATATTAAGCCTTTCTGCTGCACCGAACTGTGTTGATTTATTTCTTGAAGGCGTTCCTCAAGAGACGGGCGCTGAAACGTAGCGTTTTCGACAGAGGGCTAATACAAGTATGTTCAGACTGAGGGATGCATGTAAAATACTTTGTAGTAGAGAATGATTCTTACATATCACCTTAAAACAAATGATGATATTATAAAAACCACTGTGCAGCAAAGTACACATGCACCTCGGCCTGCATGGGTCCACTCTGCCGGCCGAGTGTTGCTTGGCGATACCTTTTAGATGTCCTGTGCATGGGTCCATATGCTGGGAATAATATTACTCTGGCTAACTAAGCCATTTTTTAATTAATTTTTTAAAAGTGTAAGGTCTTTTTTATTTTTTTAAAGCTCTGACGGAAGATACGCCCTCACTGAGGCCGACATGTGTTTCGCGCAGTCTGTCATTACAGAAGCCCTGATGTGGCACCGAGGCCTTTTATTGTTGTTGTTTTTATGACAACTTTCACTCTTGCGCTTTCCGCTCCCTTCCTCTCCCTCTCCCGCCTCGTCCAAACCCACATCCATTTCTCTTCTCTCTGTTTGTTTTTAGAGCGTAAGCCATCCTGACACGCATCCCAGGGCAAAGGGCAGATATATGATATTTATGTGTTTTCTTTTTAGGGGGGGGGTAAAATAGCAAGTTTGTTCCCCGTTTGCAGAGGTACGGCGTGGGAGATGGAACCGGTCCAGGCGTTGTTTTTCAAGCTGTTGTTGAATGTGGCTCACAGTTATTGTTTTTTGGGTCGGTTTTTATGCTCCCCCACCCACCGCCGCATGCGCCCCTGCGTAATTTCATAGTGTACGTTGAGTAACTTGTTAACTAGTTAACATGTGCTTGAATATTCCGTCCCCGCCCCCATCCACACCTGTCAGCCCTCTGTTTTGTTTCAAGGATTTACGACAGTACGGTTGGCCGTAATTTATTATTCCACTGACGGAAGTTGAAGAAATGGCCCGCCCCTCAGGCGCACAGGACGGGGTGATCGGGTTCACGTGGGCGTAACAGAGAGTGCTCTGTTACGGGCAGCCCTCTAAACGTACACATATGAGAATGTTTAAAACTTTTAACTGTGTGTTTACCTGAGTGAAAGTGAAGGTGTTCGGATGATTGAGGGGAAAAAGAAACAGAGAGTTGTGTTGAAGGAGACACGCACACACACACACACGCGCGCACGCACACACACGCTAGGAGGATTTGCAATTCGGCAACCTTTAATTAACGAGATCTTTGGTAGTTGAAACCCTGTGGCGGCGGGTAAATGAGTGAAGCTCGTCACCCGGCGACGGCAACAGGTAAATCCTGTTCCGATCAGCCCCTAGGCGCCGCTTTGCTCCTTAATGTGGCTGTAAACACTCCCTCTCCCGCCCCCCCTTCTCACCTAATCACGCGCCTCATCCCAGTCGAGCGCATTTGTTGACATTTTCCCTCTCTTTCATCTGTTGTGTGCCGCCTCTCCTCCTCACCTTACCCTTTTTTAACACCCTTTTTTAAAAGGGAGGGGAGCAATCATCCCATCGCGTTCTCATTATTCTGCCCGGGATCAGCCAATGGGACACATGTGGAGCAGGAGGGCAAGGTGACAGCGACACTGTTATGTCAACACGCAGCCACTGGCTCCGCCTCTAGAGTCAAGGGGCCTCGTTCAGCAACCAGTATTCGGAAGAACTGTCTACACACTTGCAGTTGTTTTCACCAATGTTTGATTGCTAAATAAATAGAAATAGATTATTCTCAATTCTAGAGTTGCATAACATAGAATTACAATAGTATTTCTTAAAATGTTTTTGTCCTCATTATTTTCATCATGTTCCACAAAACATTGTGTTTTCTTTTTCATTAAATAAACACTTTACTAACACTTCAACACTGAATGATTAAAAGCAGCTTTTGTTTGTGTTATAAAGCTTCATCTAATTATTAACCCTTTAACGACCAGGTTTTTAAAAACAAACAGGATCAAACTTCCAAAACTTGCACGTTTGCCACCTGATTTTTGGAATTTGTTTTGAAATTTGCAAACTACACACTAGCATTTGGTGTGTTTCCCATAACCTCCACACAGAAGGAAATATAGCAGTATAGTTTTATATAATATTGCAACGGTTTCAGACTTTAAAACAACATTTGATTTGTGGTTTCCAACATCATTAATGATCATATCACACCACGGGATACATTTTCATACATTTTCTACTACAACATCATTTATCATTATCTTTGACTTAATTACCAAAAGTGATAAACTTTGGTCCGGCGCGCCACACACACACACACACACTGTGTAAACTGTGATGCGGGTGCCGTTGGAATGAGATGAAATCTTTTTATCCCAGGCAGTTAGTGATGGTCTGTATTGAGCACCTCTAAACTCTGTTAGGTCCTAATTTCATTTTCTTTAGAAGCCCCATGGCTTCCCCTGCTCACATTGCGTCAGAGCGAAACGACACGGCCCACACGGGTCACGGCAGTGACCGATTTCATTGTATTTGTTAATAATGAGGGAAATAAAATGATCACTTATTGGCTTTATTTCCAATGCTGGAATTTCCGATGCAGTTCCTCAAACTATAGCAGATGTTCATTGACTGTCTGGGAAGAAGAAGGAAAAAAATAGATGCTAATAATCAGCATTTTTTTTAATGTTCAGGAATCATCAACTCATATTTGAGGGGTACGGTTGATATTCTGTGGCAGCTGCCAGTATTTTTCATAACTCCCGGCCGTAGAAACCGTCCAGGCACCAATAGGATGGTAGCGTTCCTTCCTGATCCATCTGTGCTCCTGGTGTGAGTATAACTTACAGTAGCGTGGAGGGTCTCCTGAGGTCAGGGAGCTGAAAATCACAATGACATGTGGAATGCTGAGAGTCGGCCAATTCAAACAGGCAGGCCTGGCTCTCCATCCGTACAGAGCTCAGCAGCCACCCGCGAGCCTACCACCGTCCACCGGGGGGGCCCAAGAGCAACCAGAGGCTGTCAGATGGGGTTTATTGGGGGGTATTCTTTTGTATCCAAAACTCAATGCAAGATAGCCTGCTGTCAGCTCATCCAGTGTTAATAGCTAACATTTAAAGTATTCATATATTTATAGAATCGATCACATGTATGTAAAGTAAAAAGGGTTTGTTTGTAGTGATGCGATTGCAGCAAGAATTATGACACGCCTCTTTTGCTCTCCACAGGGTTTTTAGCTCATTGTTTTGATTTTTACACCCTATAACTACCATTTCACTCTTATAGCACCATTTTTAACCAGAGAAGAAAGCTAACAAAAGATATGAAAACTTACAGTAGCCAAAGTTTTCAAGAGCAGACAGACATTTAGCGATAGCGGTTAAAATGTTGCTGAAGAGACACTTACACTGGACTTACACATGTTGCTCTTCAACCACTGGAGGAATGAGTTGCTAACAAGTCGATATTGTTTCTGCTGGCTCAAGGTGGCCTGAAAAGATTGATTGTAGTTCTTGCTGGCTGAACATAACCAACAGCAACTTCTTCTTTCATGCACGAGTCATTGTTTACAGCCCAGTTAGCAACTTGAGACGTCTCGGACCGGATTTTGTCCCAATTATGCAAGCTAATGTAAAGCTAATGTAAGCTATCGTCCTCCGGCGATAGTTGATGGGTTCCAGGATTGCATTCAGCCAATGCGTTCCACGCCTGCTGTAACCAAACCTGCTCAGACGCGATTGGTCGGCACTTCTCTTGTGCATCCGATACCAAACGTCTTATTGCGGTGCCTTTAAGATTCTGCATTCATGTGCAGATCTCTGTTTATAGAGAATAATTTAAGGGTAACTTATCCACACCAAATCACAACATGAAATTCACTGGAACTACATATGAATAGGGTTGGGTACCGGAAACCGGTGCCAATGTGGTACCGGTTCCAATCCAACCGGTATTACCCGGACCGAAACGCAACGCACATTTCGGTGCTTCTTTCCGGTGCCTGAGCCGATTAAAATTGAAAAAAAACTATTGTTGTGAACTTCTCTGGTGACTCCGCCCTGTCAGCAGGTTACGAGCCTCTCATATTTAACTTTGACAGCTGAGGCGTGCGCCGTGTGTGACGGCGTGAACCCGTGTCGAGCACACCAGCGTCAGGCTGGGCGCGACGGGGAGACCGTCACCGGTCCCCCTGAACACGTGGAGACCGATGATGACGAGCAGCCTTAACTCAGATTAGTTCCGTATCGTTGATTGCAAGTCTTGCATTCATAAAAGTAGCCCAAGAAATAATAAATTAGCCATTATAACCATGTTTAAGCTAGCTCGTAGCTAGCTCGTGGCTAGCGCTAGCTACGAGCGTGACAGTCTGCTAGCAGATGTGTTGATGTACAGCGGTCCCGGCTGTATACCCGGTGTTACCGGGAATATAATGACGGAGGAATACAGACCGTGGGGCATCACTTTGTTTCAGTGTAACTCTCGCTGTCAGAAGCAAAACTGTATTTGTCACGTGTCATCTTCAGTACCTCTGATTGGTTGTTCTCTTTGCCCATCAAAACAGTGACAGGATTAACCCTATAAAGTCTGCACATGACAATACATATCACATCATATAATGGAGAACATATATTGTGTATGTTAACAGTCTGATATCCGTTGTGTGTCGTTGCTCCATGATAACGGCTTCTACAGGGAATATGGCCAAAGAGGTTTTTAATGTCCTCATTGTGTGTTTTAAAAAAAAAGTATCGGTTCAGGCACCGTTTAGGCACCGGTATCGTTTTAAAAGTACCAGTTTAGCACTGGTATCGGAAAAAACCCAAACGATACCCATCCCTACATATGAAAGTATTTGATTCCATGCTAAGCTAGACTGGATGCCTTTTAAAGCGGAACCAGATTAGCTGTTCCTTTCCTCCACATTCAGTCATTCGCATTATTAAATTAGGTTGGAATTACTAACTTCCAACATGTCAGTTATTTGGCTGCTCGGGGGAGAGTTTAGCTCAGGCTAGCTGTTGTTGCTTTACACGAGCTAGCTTCCACAGGGCGCCGTCCTTCTTCCCTGTGGTGTGGTGTGCTGGCTGATGACAAGCTGCAGCTGATGGACCGATGACTCATTGTGACCGGCAACCATTAAAAACAGCTGAACTGGGTGTTACGCCGTCTTCCATGTGGCCGGTTGCTTGATCTGTGTGTTGTGAGCGTACATTGCAAACATAAATATAAAATACAAAATGAAACCAGAATCTGACACATTTTGAAGCTTTACAAGATGGTTTCATGCAAAGTTACAGGCTACACCTCTGCTTTCGCCCACAAAGTCCAAAGGTTTGCATTTCTAAACGAAACCAGACTTCGCAGGGAGCCGACTAGGCCCCCCCCCCCCCCCCCCATCCTTTTCTTCCTAATCAAAACCACCGTAAGCTTCACCCACAGAGGGACGATCCATGGGGCTCAGTTTTCTCTCCCCGGCACACATCCATAACAATAGAGGGCATTTTGGTCCAACAGAACTCGAGTTGGCTGCATCAAAATGAAGGGAGCAGTTAGGGTTTCACTAATAGAGTAAGAGAAGGAGAGCAAGAGGGGGGTGGGAGAGGTGGGGCGGGGGGAGCAAAGAGAGAAAACAAACACACAGGGATTGTTGAATTATGGGTAAAGACAGCTGAGGCTAACCAGGTTTAGTTTCTTCGCTGCGGTGGTGGGGGGATTTATTGAAAAACAAAAAGTCTATGACTCAGTCTTGCTCTCAGAGTCGACTTTCTCTCCCGAGAAATTCAACAAAAACACATGCCGTTGAAAATAAAGGGGGAACACCTTCAAAAACATAAAAACCCCAGGGTTCAATATGGTCACAAAAATGTTCCACGTATCCTCACTGTTAATGCCAAAAGGGGAGGGGGGGAGTGAACGAGAGGAGGGATCTGTCCTCACATTTGCTATCAATTTAGGGCACTGAAAATAAGCACCAGGTTTCACTGGAGCCGAATAGAACACCAGGAATGTGTTTCCATATAAAAAAACCAAGGGAGGGAGAGATGGAGGAGAAACTGGGCCAGAGAAAAAGAGAGATATACAAAAAGGTTTAAAAAAAGAAAAGAAAAGCGAGAAGAGGATGATTGTGGTCTGACAATAGCACCTTGGGGCCAGATGTGGAGCTGTCCGTTGCAGTGTTGGCAGCTCGTGGGGCCCAACATGAGTCACGGTGACCTGCATGGCCCCGTTGTGAAGGACAGGCGGGCAGCCTGAGAGTTGAACCCTGAAGTCAGTCTGATATTCAGTGTGTGTGATTACGGTGGTGAGGGGTTGAAGGTGGCACAAGCACGCACACACACACACACACACAAACCAACAAACACGTAAAGTGTATCAACACCCTCGTACAGATGTCACAGCCTTTTTTTCCACCTTTTTTGTAATACTTCAGCACACGCGCGGCTCCATCTGTGTCAGTGTGCTAGATGGAGACCAGAGACCCCCACTGGGATCAGATGAGGCACCAGCAGACAGAGGAGATTATCTCTTGAGAAGATGATCAATACTTTATACATTTGAGCAGTAAATAGCTTGAGACATAGTCGAAACAGATGTAATGGATGTTTGCTTCCCCAGCAAGAGGTTTATAAATGAGGAGGGGGAAGGGGGGGGGGGGCTACTTCTGCAGATGCCAGTGGTTAGGTGGAATGTTGGTAGGGAAGGGATCAGCTCATTAAAAAAAGAATTGAATAATACTTTGATTAAGAAATTATATATATAACTAGAAGAGATGGATAACAGTAGAAATAGTTAACTAGAAGAGACGCAGAAAAAGTTAGCTAGAAGAGATGGATAAACAGTAGAAAGAGTTAACTAGACGAGATGGATAACAGTAGAAAGAGTTAACTAGAAGAGATGAATAAACAGTAGAAAGAGTTAACTAGAAGAGATGGATAAACAGTAGAAATAGTTAACTAGAAGAGATGGATAACAGTAGAAAGAGTTAACTAGAAGAGATGGATAAACAGTAGAAATAGTTAACTAGAAGAGATGGATAACAGTAGAAAGAGTTAACTAGAAGAGATGGATAAATATTAGAAATGTTTAACTTCAATAGATGGATAACAGTAGAAAGTGATAATTAGAAGAGATGGATAAATAGTAGAAAGAGTTAACTAGAAGAGATGGATAAATATTATAAATGTTTAACTTCAATAGATGGATAACAGTAGAAAGTGATAATTAGAAGAGATGGATAAATAGTAGAAATGTTTGAAAAGTCAAGCTCCTGCCACTCCATGGATGGTAAAATTGTATGAAAGAAAAATGTCATAATATCCTGTTAAAAATCCATTCAAATGAGCACATCTGGAACGTGACGAGTGGTGTGTGGATGAAGGGGGCACTTCATCCGACAGGCCGTGGGGGTACATCAGACAACATGTGCTGTAGATGACTAATGTTGGTCTACATAAACAGTTCTGAGGACTCTACAAAAGCCGATTGATACAGTCAGTTAGGAGTTTGTATACATGAGGTTGTGGATACAGTGGCCGTCTTTCACAGCGAGTCGGACTCCAGCGACAGTCTTAAGTCGAGTGGCTGACCCCCCCCCAACAAAGCTCCTTCACCCGGCTCTTCCCACCAACAAAGTGCTGCTCTTATGCTGATAGAAACAGTTGAAAAAAGACTAGAAAGAAGGAGGGAGTTAAAGAGAAAGAAAGCAGAGAGGGGAAGAAAAGGGGGGGGGGGGTGTAAGAGACAGACCAGATGTGTCTTTTGTTTAGATTTGAACGGAGCGGAAAGGAAGGGTGTAGGAGTTAGGAGGCGAGCTCGCGAGGAAGAGAAAGAAAGAGGGAAAGCAAGTGGGAGTGAGTGGATTTCTTCTTTTTTTTTCCTTGGGAGGACTGTAATGAAACCAAAGCATTCATAGCCGAGAGGCTGTATGTGGGGAGAGGGGGCTGCGCCATACAGTATGTGATTACCTACCAGCAAAACCACATTCATTATACTAATTGCTACAATGGTCCCGGCGGTTGGGGGCCGAAAAGGGGGCGACGGCGAGAGGGGGCCGCATTGTTAACATTTGTTAGGCTCATTGACTCCAGAACTCATGGTGTCTGACGTTATATGTCGCCGGGATGTTCTCCAGGGATTCACGGAGAACCCCACAATCCCGAGGCTGTAGCCGAAGACCCGTTTCCTCCAAGTCTCACGGAGAGCTGACACACAGCATCCCCCCCCCCCCCCCCTGCAAGCTTAATGTACGCACGGCAACACAGAGATGGCCTTGCATTGTCACGCAAACGCAGCCAGACATGAACCAAACAGAGCCGGAAGGGGGGGCCAAGATCTGAACGGTTGTGAGACGAGGCCTTTTCCTGCATTTTGCTGCACAAAATAGCCGAGCTTCCAGCAGCTTGTGTCAATATTTCCCTTTGTGTGTGTGTGCGTGTGTGCATGTGTGCCCAGTGTATGTAGAGAGCTCCCAAGCAGACGACTGGTGTGGCGGTTGGAACACGTGCGATGGCGAGCACACAGAGACTCGCACAGCTCAATCTGTCGAGAGTGTCGAGCCCACAAGAGGAATGTTGCCAGTTGTGATCACCAATATGGTCGGCAGTTGTTTGGGAAAATGTGCAGCACATTGCTGGATTCTCTCTTGTGCCTTCACAGGAAATGAAGGACTAAAGTGACTAAGATCCCCTCCACCTCTGGACACCCCTCTCCCCCACCCCCCTATCGTCGACCTGTCATTACCGGTCCGGTTGCGATAACATCATTACAACCGCATGAACTGTGTATCGGCCGGCTCAAAGTAATGATCTGCATCATGTGTTTTTACTCTTTGGCTAGAGAACCGGTGCTTTTCAAATTAACTGCGAGCAGGGACACAGCCTGGTGGGTGGTTGGCAGAGCCTCTCTTCCTCTTCCTCGGTCTCACCCTTCTCTTCATCTGCATCCTTCAGTGGTGAAAGAAATAGCAAAAGAAAGAATGTGTACTTTAAACATTTTTTCATCCTGTTTTTAAAATCCGATAAAAGAATGGAAGTATTATCAACTAAATATGCTTTTAAGTCGTCAAAGTAAAATTACTACTTCTTCAGTAAAATGTGTTCGATCCTGAATACTTATGACATCAATGTGTAAACGGCATGTTGTTGTTGTGGCCGCTGGAGGTGCAGCTAGTGTATATTATGTACAGTTAGCTACTCTACTCCACTGGTTCCAAGTGTATTAGGATTCTATACCCTTCTAAGATATTAACCCAAATAACCCAGCACCAAGAAACAAAGACTTATTTGTATTGTTTTGCAAACAGCCAATCACTGAAAGCCTTTTTCAATGTGATGGAACGTGTGATGGCCAATCTGAGCGGCCAGCCGGCTGCCGGCTGTGCCAAGCAACAGCAACAGGCTGTCCAATGTAGTCACTCTAAAGATACCGGTATTAGTACTGGCAACGTAATCTTTTCCAAAAACCTGACCCAGCACACAGAGTCACGTGATAAATCTAGGGGTCGAGATTTAGTAGGAAAATAAGAAAAAAAGTTATTACACATATTTGGTGGAAGTAAAAAGCACAACATGTTGCTGTTTGTTTTCGGCTCTGTGGGCCGGCTTGGCCGAGGTGTCTGCCGCCTGCTGACAGCCAGAGCAAATGAGCAATCTGCCCTCGGCCTGTTGGAGGAAGTGTGTGCGACTGTGAGGAGGCTCGAGTTGGAAGGAAATTCACTCTCGCGTGCGGTGGAGCCACATGGGGCACTTTGTGTGTGTGTGTGTGTGTGTGTGTGTGTGTGTGTGTGTGTGTGTGTGTGTCAGGAGGATTGATTGATGATAGATTCATAGATTCCCATCAGGTGTGTGTTTGTCAGAAATAGTCGCGGGTCTGTGAGAAGAATTTGGGGGGGGGATCGAGTAGGGCAAGCGGTGTTGGCATGGCAACACTCAATGTGGGTCGGCTTTCTCACCGGAGGTCGGCGGTTCGCGCACGATATCACGTTTCCCTCCTCACACTCCTCGAAAAAACTCGCCTCCCTCAATCAGCATTCAACTCTTTATTTTTTTGGAGGGCAGAGGAAGAAAGAGAGACAGTAAAAGACAACAGTGCTCAGGTTTACGACCTGAGGGTGAGCGCCTGAGAACACGTGCATCCAAATAAAACAGGTGTCGAGCCAAAGAGGAGATTTGACAGAAGAGAAGCACAACTCTCTGCCTACACACTCCTTTTTAAAATGTTCATCAAGTGTTTGGATCAATCGGATCAAACGGGCGCGAGAAAGCACAAGCACATCTCCGAATGACAGCAATCTGCAACAGGTGACCAACAACGGGGAAGCAAAACAATACGATAAACAGACAAGACCGAAAGAGAAAATGAATAATATCATTTTTTATAATCCATTCTTAATCATTTACTTAATTTGTACTCAATTTGTTATTATAACATGTTTTTCTTTAATTTCTTTCTTCTTTTTCTTGCATTTCAGTCTGAAGATGCACATACTTCGTTTAAGGACATCTTAAATAGATTTCCATTGATGCAAGTTAGCAGCCATTAAACTTTGTAGGTTAAATAACTATATATATATATATATATATATATATATATGTATATGTATATTGTACATCTGTGAGGATGTCTGCAACTTGTCCACAGGGACTAAAGGTAACTAAATGAGGCTTTTTAACACAATCACAGAAGCAGAAACACGTACGCTTAGTTTTTAGTGTACATGCGTCTCTGCAACAGCAATGACAGCTGAGACCCCCCCCCCCCCCTCTCTCTCTCCTTCTCTCTCTCTCTCTGTGGCACGGGGCTCCCATTCAGGGTGCATTTTAAGTGGCTTCTGGGAGGCCCTGAAGCGTGCCGAGAGGTCAGAGGTTACAACAACTGGGCCTCCCTGGACCTCCCCACACCCCCTTTACCCCGTTAACCCCCCCCCCCTCCCCGTGTTTTCATGTCAGGGCCTCAGATCACTTCCAGATCCCCCTGACACATTAGTAAGGGAGGAGAAAAAAAACCCACAACCTCTCGCTTCTGTTATCCTTCACTCACTGCTGACATCTTTGTTGTGTGTCGCTGGATATATTTATTAAGTTACAAATGCATCCAACACACACGCCCCTTCTCTTCTTCAAAGCCACACGTGTCATTGGACACACATATCATTATGACTGGGCCATTGTGTTTAGTTTTTTTTCCCCTCAGGGTGTAACCCACGAGTGTTAACATAATACAGTGTATTGCAGTCTGTGTTTCCGTGTGTGTGTGTGTGTGTGTGTGTGCGTGTGTGTGTGTGTCCTCAGGAGGATGTTTTGTTCTCTCCTCCTCGCAAACAGAAGAGTCTTGTCGTTCGCTCGAAGAGGTGTGAAATTGCAGCGTCATCCGCTTCACCTGAGAGAGAGAGAGAGAGGGAGAGAGAGAGAGAATGTTATTCCGTGATCCTCCTTTCTTCTGGAGATCTGTATCAGCGGCGTTCTTCCCCACCCCCCCACCCCACCCCCTTCCCCTCCCTCTTAGCTTAACATCTGTTTCTGGTGAGGACCAGAAAGTAAAGGGGGGGTGGGTGTCGGACTCTTCAAATTAATTAGCGCATAACCAAATGCTTGAGTGCTAGAAGAAGCCACGCTGGACCCACCCCCCACTCCCCACACGATCCACTCTACTACTCCTCGCTCCTCCCTGCTCCAACCAAGTCCACCACGTCTCACCCCGGAGTCCCAGGGGGCCGCTTTATCACCCAGGACCAATTAGAGTTGGAAGTGAGGTCGTGACCCCCCTGTCAGGCCTCATCAGCTCCTGTGTCACCTGAGAGGGGCCATGCCACAGTGGGGGGTGGGAGGAGGAGGAGGAGGGGGGGGGAGGCATACACAGCGAGAGAGAGTGAGGGGGGGAGTCATTGACATTATGAAGGAGCGTGCAGCTGGGCTGTGACATGTTCCCCAGCTCCCTAGTGGATACCAAGTCCTGTTTCCGATTCCCACCAACAGATACAGTTACACACACCAGGGCCGACCAGGCAAGCAACCGAGAGGTGTTACGAGCCCGATGGCCGGAGTGAGCAGTCCAAAATAACACAAATATAAACCTGTTAAAAATGTATTAAATATGCAAACATTTCGGTAATTAAACCTGTAAAAACATATCACATATTTTGAATGTTGCCGTTTTTCTTTTAGATTGTCTTCTATAGGGGTCATTCACATAAAATCAACACCATTAAAATGATCAGAAAAGAGATGATTTTATTTTTTTCTACTTTGCTATTTGCTTTGATCAAACATGTTTGAGGGGTATTTAATTATGTTGCTCATAAGTAGCTGAGAGTGGGAATTTAAACATAGTTTCCCCTCTATTTATATTGCTGTGGAAAGAAAAACTGGATATATTCAATTTAAAAAACAAGTTTTACTTGATGACATTTGAACACATCATGATAATGTTATCATTCCCTTTGGCCCCAATACAAATTCTTGCCGTTTTGGGCTTCGATACAACGCAGTGTAACTGTATGGGACCTCTGCGCATAAGCTGTTAGCTCCGTTATGAGCAGGACTGAGGAGCCAAGGAGAGACTCCATACTCACTGTGTTCAGTGTGAGGCCTACGGGTCAGATGACGTCTGTTGTCCTAAACGTTGCTACGCTGTTAGCTATTAGTTAGCCGGGGAGCTGTTAGTTATTGAGCCAAGCAGGACTGTTTAGGGACCCTCTCCAAATCGCCCTAATAAAGATCCCATTAATTTGACACTGGACCAAACGGACAACTGAATAACGCTTTCTATTTGCCCGAAAACAGAGTTCCTTTGCCCCAGGGCGAGTGGGCACGCATTAATGTCAGGAGGTCCATCGGTTTAAGAAATTCACCCTCGGGACCATTACTGTCTCCACAGAATGTCACAGCAGTCCATCTCGCACCAAAGTGGTGGTACGCCACTAGCCATGCTAAGCTAGTCATGCTAAACTTGTCATGCTAAGCTAGTCTTGCTAAGCTAGTCATGCTAAGCTTGTCATGCTAAGCTAGTCTTGCTAAGCTAGCTTTAATAGTTACCTGAACCAGCATACAGGATAAGAATGCAAACAAAAAATCGTTGGTGTTTTTCCATTGCGGTTCTACACAGGGAAAGAATGTTTTTCAAATATAGCTACATTGATGGTGCATTTAACCTTTGACCTTGTTCGGACTGAAGAGTTTCCTGAAACCTGTGATGCTAATTCCATTCTCTTTTCTTTTCTCCCTCCATGTTTCTGCTGCCGCCCCGCTGCTGTCTCACCAAAAGGTAAGAAACCAAACCACTGACATGCGTTTGAACTTCCCCTGCACTTGAACTATAGGTCCTCTCCCAAATGTACTCATACAATTGAAAGGAAAACAACAACAAAAAATTGTCCAGAGACGGACACGATTCTCACGATTCTGCCCATCGACGTGCGACTATGGCACATTTTAAATCCTACATTGTTTGCGAGCGAGCTAGCTGTCTTCTCTTCCACTGCCAACATTAATATGTTTCTGTTCATGCCAACAATGAACGGAGCAGCGTGAAGGTTTCCTCGTGGGCGACGAGCGCGATGCAAACAAAACGAGGGACCCACTAGTAAAAACATCACTCTGCAGCGAATACCAGCAGTCAACTCCACACAATACCTATTTCTAAAGAGCATTATCTAACATTCAGAGCGTTGCAGCAGCATGTCACTATTATCTATGACAAGATATGCTGGATTAATGTCTTCCTGAGCACAGAACGAAGTCGCTCTCCCTCAGTGAGCCAATGACTTGGGGGCGTCGCCATGTTAAGAGCCATTGAGAGGCAATCGAAATGTTACAAATCTTGCATGGTGCACTTTTAACCACAGGTTCTTTGCCCCAGCTACAATGTTGAGTTAACCATTCAGATGACTGTAGCTAGAACTGCAACCACTAGTCGACTTACAGATCAGTTAGTCAGTCACTGATGGTGGATTAATCGTTATCTTTCATTTAAAATTGGCAGAAAATGCTTTTTTCAGTTCTCAAATATGGAGATTTCCTGCTTTATGACACATAGGGCTGAATATCTTCAGGTCTTGGACAGACAAAATAAGATATTTTAGGAAGTCACTTTGAACTTGACGAGCTAGGATGATTAATCTTTAAAATAATTGTCTGGTTCTTCAACAATGAAAATAACCGTTGTTTGCAGCCTTTATTATAGGAAATAATATTTATGCTGGAAAGATGTCCACAAAATCAGAGTTCTTTATAGAGTAGTCTGAAGTGACACAACATGCTCTGAGCGTGAAATGAAAGTGCCACGAAAATCAATCAATAAGCTGCGCACGTCCTAATGTGATTTTTAATTAGACGTATTTTGGAACCGTGTCACAATTACTGCGAGCTAACTTTTTTAATTTGTAGTGGCTTCCACAGCGTTTTGGAACGCAGCCCTCCCATTGTCCCGCATGCCGTAATAGTGGATCCAACACAGTAGAGTGTCTGAGGCGCCCACTCCTCCTCTCCTTCTGTCAAGTCTCCTCCGCAACACCTTCATTTGTTCACATCCCACTCCCCCTGCCACCCCACCCACCCATCCACCTCCCAATTATCCATCTCTCCGCCTCCTCCTCTTCATCCTCCACCTCTCCCGCGCCCAAATTATCCACTTTTGTTTAGTTTTTCTTGCCTGTCTCCCGTTACTCCCTACTCCTCCTCCTCCTCCTCCTCCTCCTCCGTAACATCCGGGCGGCTCATCTCATCCCGTCTCCCCTCTTCCCAAGATCCCTGCTTCTCCTCCCTCAGCGTGGCCTCTCCGCCTCTCCCTCCCAGCCCAGTTCTGTGTTGCGCCTGTTTACCTCGATCGCCCCACCAGATGGTTTGTGTTAAAACTTTACGTTTGACAGCTCGGATGATTATTATTTTTTTTCCGCCCTTCTATTATTTTAACATCGGGGGGAGATTGCTCAGCCCTGGAGGAACTCAGAAGAAAGGACAGGCAAGGGGTAAAAGGAAATGTTTTAAAAGCAATTATTCTATCAAGTGGAGGGCAGCAGTCATCACATGGCCCGCGTGACTTTTTTCTTTCTTTTTTAAATAAATAGTGGCACATATACTGTAATATTGATTTAAATCACATCTGTTAGGGTGATTTCATCCACCCCCTATGCTCTCCACGTTTTTTTTAGAAGAGAGGAAAGGGGGGAAGGTGCCATAAGTAATTGCTTGTTTGCTGGTATTTACTTGAAATCTGTCAAAGGCAGAGAGAGAAAACGAGTAAGTGCAAGAGTTAGTGAGAGAGACGGAGGGACTGCTTGGCCCCCTCCAGCGATCCTTATCTGCCAGTTGTTTTCCTGCTAGTGTGTCTGTATGTGTGTGTGTGTGTGTGTCTGTTTGTTGCTTTCCAGGACCATGGTACCATAAATAAAAAAAGTATCTTCAATACAAAGTCGGCAGAATCTTCCTAGTGACTTTAAAGATGGAAACCCCCCCCAAAAAAGCCAGGCAGACCGGTTCCATCTGCTGATGGAGGCCTTGAGATGAGGTTTAAAACGCTCTGAAAATACGCTGGCTAGGGGACCTTGGAATAAGATTGTTTTCTCATACACAACAAAAACGCTCCGACAAAGAGGGGCCTCTTCCATGAAAGGCAATACGAAGCAAAGATGCGAGGGTGATTTGTATTGATTTTTTTTTTTTTACACTTTAAAATAAGAATTTTACAAGTTGCTTGGTTTAACATCAGGCGATAAGATTTTTGATTCAAAGCTATTATTGACGTTTATCGAATTAAGCTCTGAATGTTTTATGACAAAAGAGAAATCATCAGCTTGAAAAAGCTTGAAATCGGGTCGAGCCCGAGTTCTATCTGTGGGTTGAGTATGGAGCTAGAACCAGGAGAGGCTACATGCAGCTTAGCAAAAAAGGAAAAAAAACTCTATACCTACAACACTGCATCTTATTCCCATCAACTCCATTCGTCTTGACGTAAAGACTACTTGTGTTTCTTTTTGCTGAGCTATGCTAATCGACTTGCAGCTTTTGTTTGTTGATCTCCCCCAATTGAACAAACGAGTGCTCTTGCAAAATCCTAGAGCTACCCTTTCGTTTCGAACATCCTTTCCGACTCGGGGCCACCGAAGTGACAGCGTTTTTTTGTGGCACGGCTATCAAAGGGCATTGCTTGACGTTGTGGTCGTCTGTGGGCGACCTACTTTATCGCAGAGCGTTTTAATCTGGCGCCGCAGCGGTTTGGTTTCCAGAGCGCCGGCCGTCTCCCGAGTGGCATTGGTCTCACCAATGTCTGACTGACGTTCGGGCCTGTACCCCAACATCTCCTTTTCCTCCTCCTCCTCCTCCTCCTCCTCCTCCTCCTCCTCCTCCCTTCTCCCTGCTCACTTTTCCCTCCTTCGCTCGCCTGGTTTCCTCCCCCAAAGAACCACAAACAATAAACCCTCTGTTACAGTTAAACTTCTCACGTGTTTCCGTCCCTCCCTCCCTCCCTCTTACTCACTTGTTGCCCCCCCCCCCCCCCCCCTGTCATTACATTATAGCTTTTTGGGTTCCGTCTTTTGGTCTATTACTCATCTCTCCTGGGTGTTTTGGGACTTGTTTGTGGGCTTGGAGCAAACAGTAGAACACACACACACACACACACACTCTCTCTCTCGGTCAGGCCGCAGCTAACTCTCCCACTCCAAGCCAATGACAGCGGTGATTAGTATCTCATAACAGCTTAGATCGTGTGGAAAGTATGTGTGTGTGTGTGTTTGCTGGTACAATACCCTGACAGTAGCATTACCACTCGTCACAGCTCTGCAACAGCTGCAGCGGCGGCGCGGGACAGCAAACAGATTTGCCGTAATCTTCCCCTAATGAGATTGGTCCCTCATTCCAACGTCTTTATGGGAGCAGCAAGCTGGCAGACGCTCTGCAGCTCTGTGTGAGGGAACCACCACTAAGACAGTAGTATCTGATGTCTGCTATCCAGTAAGGGAGACGGGGGGAGAGTCGAGGCCTTTTCTCTCTGGGGGCATTTATTTGTGTGTGTGTGATCATTTGCACATCAGTATATGTTGACGCAAAGGGGACGTTAGCCAATCACGTTTTGTATTCACTGCACTGAACAAGGCTTAATTACTCTTTCAACCTTCACAAAGGCAGACCAGATCCACGCCTTCGATATTGACCTGGTCACAATAAAAGCCCAAGACGTATACACTGCGTAACTTTGAAAGGAAACTAAATCATATAGGTTACAGTCGTTCAAGGCTATTATTCAACAATTTATCAGGCGGACTGCCAGAAGCTGCTCTGGGCCAATGGGATCCCTTGTAGTTGCCTGCATAAATCTATCCAAACCTTTTTATTGAAAAAGTGTTGCAACTGTCACATGCAATGCAAAATGTTCTCAGTATTTTTAGAATAGTTTTACACCTGGTGTGTAAAGGCTTTACGACCGTTTGTAATGTAGAGCAAAGGTTGTTAATTTAGCAGCCAGGAGGTTTGTCATACTGTTGGCGGGCGGTAAGTTGGCAGGGTGGTAGAATGGGAGGGTGATTAAAAGGTAGGATAGTAGGTGATAGGATAGTAGGATAATAGGATGGGAGAAAGGTGGGTTGATAGGATAGTAGGTTGGTAGGACGGTGGGTTGGGAGGATAGAAGGACGATAGGTTGGGAGGATAGTATTATGGTAGGATGGTGGGTTGGGAGAGTAGTCGTATGGTAGAATGGGATGATAGTAGAATGGGAGGATGGAAGGATAGTATAATGGGAGGATAGTAGTCTGGTAAGTACATTTTCTTTCAAGTCTGGTTTCCCAACTATTATTTTTTATTTGACTAATCTTGTCTAGACTGGACTGTTGTCGTCTGGGGAAGGTTTCCCCCATGATGCACCCCGAGCCAGAGTGAACCAAGCAGGGGTGGATGCCTCTCTACCAGCTGCGTAAGGCCCCCTGCTGGCCTGATTGACATTGCTTCTAACCCGACACATCATGTTCTCTTCAAATTCAAACTACTGTACTTTTTTCTTAGTTTCCTGTTCTGTTTTTCTTTCTCTTCCTTTGCTCTTTCTGTAACAAGAAGAGACACACACACAGCAGTCATAATAGCAGGGTTAGAGTGCAGGCCCGACCACTGGACAGTGTTTGTACAGAATGCTTGCACATGTCAAACCTGGCTTATTGAACTTAGACCGCAGCCCGAAACAGCCCCATGCTCAGCGCTCCGCTTCAGGGCCCACAGGAGAAAATACACACATGTCCACACACTTTTATGCATGCGCAGACATATACAGTGTGCATATATATGCATGCATTCAGAGACACACACACACACACACACGCTGAGAGGGGTTACTTTTTTAAGGGCTTGCATTACTCTTCGCTGTCCAAACCGAGCCCCGAAGGAAGGGCCTTTGGAGCTCATTTAAAAAATAAAAAAAACGGGTACAATGGGAAAGACACAACTGTAACTCAGCGGATGACTTTCTTCTGAGATGAATTAACTTTCCAGAACAAATGCTCCGGTTCAAACGGCTCTTGTTTAAATAAGTAGGTCCTAAAAGTGGTAGAATGCTGTTAATGAGGGATGGGCCGAGACTCGAAGGCTTGGGGGGCGGAGTTAAAGGGAACCAACCGGTTGGTCGGAGGTTCTGGTGTATCAGGCTAGCAGCGCAGACTGTGTATGCAGGTAGTGGTCACTGACTTGTGGACGACAGTTTTGAAGCCTCGAGTGTGACAGTTTGGCCGTCTCCAGCTTGGTTCTCAGTCTTTGTCATTTTAGTTTTTTTCCGTTACCATCTTTGTTTTTTTTGCAACCAGAAATAACAGAGAGAGGGTTGAGCTAAGTACATCCGAACGCTTGAATGATACATTTGCAGTCGACCCCTGATGGCCAGTAGAGAACGATGGTAATGGCTTTTGGTCCGGACTCAGCACATCCATTTTTTCTGAATGCATCCTGAGTACAGTTGGTGTCTTTTCTGTGTTTACGACCGATGAATTAGGTCTCGTCCTGTTTTTATAGCACGCATGTGGAACTCCTTGTTCCTCCTCAGCCAGATTTATGAGAACACAGCGCAGAGTCGTCCACGGTGGGAGCATGATATCCACATGACCGGCTCGTAAGAGCACCTCAGGGACGCCTCATCCAGTGCCGCGGAGTGTCCATCAGGCCCCGATATGGTCCGTAAGGGATACCCGGAGCCCCGCTGTGGCTGAAATTAGCCCCAGATAATCATCTCCTCCTGGGCTACAGACGCTCTCGACACCGGGCCTGTTTTACACCCTATTTACTTAGAAGAGAGGGGGCGACTTGCCTCGCTGACCCCTTTCGCCCTAGAGTCTACACAGCTGCTTGGGATGCAAGAGGAGTGCTTCCTCCGCCATCTCTCAAATTAACACCCAAAAACAAAGCATGTGTAAATAAGCCCCCTCACACACACACACACACACACACACACACAGAGTGTAGACAGGAACAGAACGCAGCTGGAGTCGACCGGTGATGTATTTTTCTGAGACCCGGGGAGCAAAAAATTAATTGTCCCATATTCTGTGTGATTTTGCCTGAAAAGTGACACAGGAGAGTCTCGCTACAGATGAAAACGAGGCTCTCTGTACAGTGACTTAAAGTAACAGATTGACGCAACACACGCGAACACATATGCATTATGAAGAGAGAGCGCATTGAGATATCTCGCCCCGTGGTTGGAGAGGAACGCCAACAAGTAAGGAAGATTAATAGTGTTGACTTGAGAAACAATCAACTGAAGTCGGGACATTTCTCTCTAAAACATTACAATTTTTTTAAATCTCGCCCCCCAAAAAATACGTTTGAAGTAACCAGATCCTGGAGAAGAAGGGAAAAAAAACATTAAATTCCACGCTCGGCGCAACCAGGAAGCCGTGATTAACGTGACAAGAATTCTGTGAAACTGCTATTGAGCACAGAGGAAAAGAGGCCGGAGGTAGAGGTTGTAGAAATGTATCCATTTTGTTTTTACAACATTGACGACACCTGTGGGCACTTTGAGAAATGTTTGACATACATAGACTGCTTTGTTTTCTGAATTTTGTGTCTTTATGTCATGGTAACTGTTGAATTGCACATGCTTGACTCTCTGTTTTTTGCCATGATTGTGCACAGAGACTTTTACATATATATTGCAGTGAAAAACGAGGCCACAGAGATGAAAAAATGTGACGGGAGAAAGAAAAAAACACCTAAAAACTGCTTGAAGTTCGGACGGGTTAAGAGTGATGTGTGTGTGTGTGTGTGTGTGTGTGTGTGTTCGCAGACGCTCAGAGTTGCGGTGCAAATAAAAAAGATCTGCGCAAACGGCGCGAGTCCACGTCGACCGCGAGAACAGTGATGCACGCGTGTGCACACACACAGACACACACACACACACACACACCAGTCGCTGTGGTGTCCTGAGCCTGTGTGGCCCAGCACACTGGGGATGTGGAGCGAAGCAGGAAATGTGTGAGCCATGAAGGCATGTGTTTATGCTGGCTGCAGTCGGCCATCGCCAGCCAGAGGGAAAACAGACACCCAGCGCCACTAGGTTTGCTCTCCTCCCCCCGACCCCCCCTCTACAAAACCCTCGTTGTGATCCTTTTCTCACCTCCGCCTCTCTCCAAGGTTTTCCTCTTCAGTCCATAGTCTCCCTCCCTTCTTCCCCCTTGAGAAGCACGCTGCAACTCTCACAATGGTTAGAGAATAGGAAGAGATTATTCCCGTAGTCGCTCCACAATAACACTTTTTTTTTTTTAAAGGCCAGGCCACAGCAGCTGAAGTCGCCCCAGCGGGCAAACCTCTGTCGGCTAATGGAGATAAGATGTTTAGATAATGACACTCAAATAGAAGAATGAGCGCACACTTTAAGAGGCCGTGTTTTTTTAGTGAAATGAAAATGTAATACCCTCTATAAATAAAGGCAGCGCTTGGCCCGCTGCGAGTTGGCCCGAGCCCTGAATCAACAGTTTGCTCTCATCAAGGCAATTCTTTTTAATATTCCTCCAGTTTGCACAATAAAATCTATGGACAATAAAACAGACCCGTGTTACAGTTGACTGGCTTTCAGTATTTCTCTGTTTGTAAGATGGCTACATGAGCTTAATCACCACCTGATGTTTCCTATGGGTGGGGGGGGGGGGGGAGCAGGGGTGTGTGTGCGTGTGGAGGGATAGGTGGTGGAGCAGGCGAGTCATTGTGCCCACTCTATGAACGCATTTGTCACGGTAAAACAGTTCTGCCTTAATATACCAATTTACCAGAAATACAAATGTTATCCTGCTCACCGTGCCAATTTACTGGCAGGTTTGAAAGTAAAAAAATATATGTATATTTATGATTTTTATTGGCACGGCAACTTGCACAGCTGCCTCGGGGGTGTTTCTGCTGGTCACTGTCCAGGATCCTCAGGCTCTTCAGGTTCGCTCTTCCTTTCCGTCACAGTAGTTTAGGCCTCGGTATCATAAAAAAAAAACACCAAACCGGTACCGATTCGGCGGCGTCTCGACACACACAGCGGACCGTGTAGGTTGTACTGGGCCAATCCCATGTGGCAATAAATGGAAAGAGGCATGCGGTGATTGGCTGCCAGTAAAAGCAAAAAAAATTCTGGATCCGCGTATCTAAAAGGATCAAACTTTCGTTGTCGACCCCTCCCCCCCCCCCCCCCGAATGCCTGTATATTTATTATTTTGAAATTGTCTTGGCCAATAGAGAGAGACGGCGGGAAGACTAGAGAGACTTCAGCAGAAATATTGAATAAACACTGATATCAGACCCTTTTTTTATTTTAAATATCCAGATGAAAAAACCCACACACATTCTCTGCTTCAATGCTGTATCTTTATTACTTTACATGACATGAAATGTGGTTTATTAATGAGATCGGCTTTCTCCTGGAGCACAACCAGGAAGCTCCAGTTTGGGGACTTCCGTCTCTGGAGTGCTCCCCTTCTCCTGAACAGGTAGCCTTCAGACACCGATGAGAGCAGCGTTGGTATACGAGGTGTCGAGAGGAGGAGGGAACACACGTCGACGCTAGCAAGATATTAATGAGCTCTGGGGTGGGGGAAGGGGGGGGGGTTTAACTTTTCTGACGTCACTTCTATCGCTCCCTCTCACGCACACACCGTTTTTCTTCCGATAAAAACAACGCAACCCAACGACCTTCTGCTGCGTCCATTTATTTGGGTGAGCTAGTGAGAGAGAGAGAAAGAAAAGGCAGGTAAAAAAAGAAAGAACTTGCGTCGAGGGAATGAGGTTATATTTACATACAGGACTGTCTCAGAAAATTAGAATATTGTGATGAAGTTCTTTATTTTCTGTAATGCAATTTAAAAAACAAAAATGTCATGCATTCTGGATTCATTACAAATCAACTGCAATATTGCAAGCCTTTCATTCTGATTTATTGCTGATTATGGCTTACAGTTTAAGAAAACTCAAATATCCTATCTCTAAATATTAGAATATCATGAAAAAGTATACTAGTAGGGTATTAAACAAATCACTTGAATTGTCTAATTAACTCGAAACACCTGCAAGGGTTTCCTGAGCCTTGACAAACACTCAGCTGTTATAAATCTTTTTTTTTACTTGGTCTGAGGAAATATTAAAATTTTATGAGATAGGATTTTAGAGTTTTCTTAAGCTGTAAGCCATAATCAGCAATATTAAAAGAATAAAAGGCTTGCAACATTTCAGTTGATTTGTAATGAATCCAGAATGCATGACATTTTTGTTTTTTTAATTGCATTACAGAAAATAAAGAACTTTATCACAATATTCTAATTTTCTGAGACAGTCCTGTATATGGCAGTACAAAGCACTCTTAATATGTTGGTCATACAGGGTTCGTACGGTCATGGAAAACCTGGAAAAGTCATGGGATTTTAAAATGGTAATTTCCAGGCCTGGAAAAGTCCTGGAAAAAAACTTAAATCATAAAAGTTTTGGAAAAGTCATGGAAATGTTGGTATATTCACATGTTCATTTATGCCGAGTTTGAAATAATTAATATAAACAGATGGATTTGCACATAAAGAATAAACATTTATATAAGTGATTAAAGGAATAAACTTGAATAGAAATATTTATTCTTTTTATCAAACTATTGTCTCATTCATTTGTTTCATTTAAGGTAAACTGTATGCTTTGGAATTCTCATTTTTTAAATTCAAAATTCTCTAAATTGTTCATGTTTATACCGAGATTTCAGTTTGATCGTGGAAATTTGGTTTAAAGTCATGGAAAAGTTATGGGAAAGTCATGGAAATCCATTGGTCAAAATGTGTAAGAACCCTGTCATAGAGGGCAGCAGGAAGTGCGCGTGAGAAAGTTTGATGGTGCTCAGCAGAAAGGAGGGCCGTCACCATCCTCAAAGGGTCTTTTCAACCGAACAATCTGCAAATTTGGATCAAACACCCCCCTCGTTTCTATTTGTTTTGTCCCTTCTGGGTACGTTGGAGAAAAACTTAAACGGGCCAACCTACCTGCTTTACCTCTCTTGCTCCCCCCCCACACCCTCTCTGGGTTTGATATCATCCCTCACAGCAAGCTGCAGATAGAGATACGGGATCTGCGGCAGGCTGTGTCGGGTCAACTCAGGAGTCTGCCGGCGGGTCAATGTCGATGGGATCTGTGAGGGCTAAGTCCCGGTGAGCGTGTGCATCCTGGTGATTGAGTGATTGAGCGCTGAGTGTTTGAACCTGCCGACAGCCCAAACAAGTTAATCCCCGCCCCCACCGTATCCCCTTCACTAACTCCAGAGCTGCAGTGGCAGAGGGAGGGGCAGCAGAGGCAAATTTAGCGGACAGGACTTTAAAAAAAAAAAAAAAAAGCTCCGTAATGATTTAATCAGCGGAGATATTCATTTTCTGCCCGTGCGGCCCTGTACACGCTGTACAGAGCGCCGGCGAGGCCAGACTGATGTGAACGAAAGTGTTTGTGATTATGGAGCTGGATTAAACGAAGAGGTTGTGCTTTTAAAAAAACATTTTTTTATTTGGGACAGAATCTGAGCTGAGGTTGGGCTAGCTTGTTTGGAATTGGATGATCCTTTATGGAGAGCGGAGATCCACTTCCATTTTTCAAGTACGCAAGCTAAACTATCACATAATCCAGATTGTGCCCTCTGTAGGGACGCATATCAGATCTTTTTTTATAATGAACGCAGACAGCCCAGCTGGACATGAACTGAGGATGGTGTAGTTGACCCTTAGCTAAACCCCGCTGCTTCTCCATCAGAGCCCACACTATGACTAACTAAAGTGTAACATGTGAAAGCCTACCCAGAATCCAAATGTGTTGAATGCTCGGGTCACAACCTTTGCTCTCAGATATTTAATTTGCTCATTTTAGACATATTTAAAATAGGTTGGGCATAGTTGTTGTAGAGCTGTACGTAATAAGGTATCAAAATAAGTTTTGGTTTCGGTCCCGTGACCTGGTGTGGGCACCGGTATTCAGCATCCTTGTGTGGCTCATCATGGACCGGTTTATGGCACACATGAATGGATCAGATAGCCGGTGAATAATCCGTCTAAATCGGCACCTCCTCTCCACCGGTGTGGTGTGTCGGTCGTCTCTGTGCTCCGCTGAGTGAGCTTATCTCTTCTGTTTCAGCTCTAAAGCCACAGGTCTTAAAGGTGCTCATGCCGGGGAGAACCTCTCAGTCCGCCTCCCACGCCCCCCACCAATGATACTTAACTAGGATTTACGTAATGGGGAAACTCTTAAATACATTTAAAACAAGTTAATCTCAAATCAGCAGACTTTGTAAAGATCAACACTGGGCTGCAAAGTTCAGTTTCTTACTGGACCTACTTACCTTCCAGAACCAGCTGGACCCCCCCCCCCCCCCCCCCAGAGACAATTACTAGATAACATAAAAATGGACCCGAGGGACAGAGAGTGGAGTCCTACAGTCCTGGATCAGCGCCTATGAGGAGGTCTCCTGCAGCTGGTTGACCAGTACAGACTGTTGGCGATGTAAGCAGCACATTAAGGAAGTCTTAAGTAGAGCCCATGTGGAAAACCTCTCAGGCTGCGATTATGAAGTTGCCACCTGTGTTTCTTCACCGACGTTGATTTTGGCTTCGCCCTTCATCGGGCGCCATGCTGACTTAACATTTTGATTGGAATAATCAGGGCCTTTCCGTCGAGGGCAGAGTTGTTTCGCCCTCTTGTTCGGTGTCACTACTCTGTGGTTCCTCTCGGACTTGGGTTTTTGCTAAATGGAGGAGACAGAGAATTTGAAAGAAAGAGAGAGAAAACAACATGGTTCCCGTTGGTTTACAGGATGGGAAAAAGGTAAAAGAGGAGAAGAAAAGGAGGAGAGGAAAAGAGGAGAAAGAAAGAAAGATGCAGAGAAGAGGAATGGAAAGATCAGACTTCTCAGATTGCACCAATTACACGAACATTCAGGAGCCAGTTTCTGCAGAATGCATTAGCAGCCGTTCCACCAATCTCTTCCCCGGACTTTTCTCTCCCGTCTTCCCTCCCTCTATTTTTTCTCTCTCTTTCTTTCCATTTCATCTTACGATCCCGGTGGGGTTTCCATTGGTGAGGTACGTACTGCTGTAAGTTTCCTTTCTCTGTGCACTGTGGAGCATTTAAGGACTTGACGCAATTCTTTTTTTTTGCTCCCAAACTGAACAAGTTGGCGTTCAATAGGCCCCGCCCCCCCTCTTAATTTCATGTTGTATGGCAAATATGCAGCTTACAATAACTCTGACCGTTTACCAGCCAAATGATGGGTGATGGGTTAAACAATGAGTCCTTGATTTACAGACAAGAAGACAAAAGCAGGCCCCATATGTCGGCTGAAAGGGTAGCTATTTTTATCAGCTGTCGCTAGCTTGCTAATTAAGCTAACGTTAGCCCCCGGAGTTGGTTGGAAGGTGACTCTAGCTGCTAATACTAGCCTAAGCTACTGGATAGCATACGCGGCTGACGCTTGTGTGGTTAGACGCAACCTGTAAGCCTACAAAATAGTAGAGGGATACAGTAATGTCCGCCAGGCATGCACTGGGTCTGTTTTTCTGTCCTTGGCGTATCCTGCATACCACTCGACTCACCAGCCTCATATGTTTGTGCTGATTTACGACTGTGTGCTCAAGGAACTCTCGTGGTTGCAGTGATTCACGTTTTTTGACTGTTTTAGTGACCCTTTTTTATAACAACATTAACTGCTATCTTAAGTGGTCAATAACTACTTCTTGACTGTAAGGTAACCGGTGGGCCAAGTGAGGTTCAGTTCTTCTTTGTTTCTGGGTACACTTGGTTATTACTGTCGGTATTAAGATAGTTTGCCAGAAATGCTACAAAAATTGCCAGTTTCACAAGAGCCAACTGACACTCTACTCTTGATCTTTTCGGTTTTCAAAATGCTAAACACAATATACACAGTCAGTCTAACTAAAGCCCTGTGCACACCACTCAGGGAAAGTCCAGATGGCTCAAATATTCAATTATTTCTTCTTTTTTCTCTCTTTTTTTTAATACATATTTTCCATGTTACACATGTTCATCTCATAAGAGTAATTTATATTCACTCAGAAAATATATATTCTCCACATTTGTGATCGCTCTTGGCTCCGAAGAATGGCTCTTTGGCTTGTCTCGTTTGGCTGTCTGTTCGCCCTCTCATGGGATGAACTGTTTCAGCCAAAAAAGGAATCATCTTCCCCCGCTGAGATTTCGCTCGACTTGAATGCATTTGGGAAAAAAGAAAACCCAAACACACATTTTGCACCAAACGTCAGCGTTTGCTCGTAACGCCGAAATTCCATCTCTCGAGAATAGATTGTATTACATTAATTTTCTGGAAAACCCACATCACATCCGCTCGTTCCAAGCGGTCTCTGCATCTCTTGACCCTAAACTCGAGCGATGATGGCTGCCGCAGATGGAACACTGCGTCTTCGTGGCTCGTAAACGCCCCCGAAGGGATCGAGAGGAGATGACGGAGAGAGCCCGGAGGACCGTGGGGTTCTCTGATTGCCATTACTGCGCCTTGAAGACGACACCAGACCCTCCTCGGGACCAATAGAACGCAGGGGAGGCTGCTGTCGGGGACGGAGGTGATTTCCGTCGACTCGTGACCCGACCCGTGCTGGCTCAGCACGTCTGGGAATACCACAGAGGCGGTGATTTACACTAATGACTGGCGTTTCACTTGGGAGGTGTGTGAATACAACACATGGAGGCATTCAAGGTCATGGGCAAACCTTTGGAGTCTCTGGGTAGGAGGCAAAACTTCATTCCTCTGCTCACAATGGCTGCTGTTATAGATCGTTCTGCTCCTCTCCTTGTCTGCACTGCTTTGTTTTTTTCACCACGTTTCTTTTTTGCGTAGGTGTGGCGCGCAGCCCACATCTGCACTTTTTCTTCTTTTTTTTTTCCCGGGGCAGCGGAATTTGAAACTGAAGCAAAAATACACAGGTCCTTTCATCAAGCCCTGCCACGGTGAAGAAAGAGAGAGAGGAGGAAAGGAGACAGTGAGATGACCATTAGTCTGTTCCTCTCCACTCTAATTTCACTAGAAAGATAAGTGAAATCACATGGTTGGCAGGAATTCTAGTGGAAAAGACGGAGCAGCAGAAGAAGAAGAAGAAGAAAAGAGTTGAGTTTCAGGGGAATAGAGCTGGGCAGATATACAGTATCTAAATACTTCTAGAAATTAGTTTTGTAACATTGATTATAACAGACGAAACCCAAGTTATTTTCCTCCCTCGGTCTTCATGTGAATGACCTCGAGACCAAGGCTGGGCCGAGGGCTAAGAGGCATGCAATATTTTACTGGAAGTACACCGTATCCTGTTCTCTATATACATCCATGGTTCAACTGATTGATGAAAGTCGCGCATTCTCTCTCCTTTTTGCTTGGTTATTGTTGCACACCATCTCCCGAGGGAAACTGTCAAGCCGTTTATGAAACCTTTTTTCTAAGACGTAATACAAGTATTTCCAATAAATTGGGACACTTTATGAATTGGACAATCAAGCCAACTCTACACAGCCAATGGCCAGGTGTTCTGTTATCCCCCATTGGTAAGATTCATTGTGTTGGGACTACGAAAACGTTAAAAAGACACATAATTCTTAGAGGGGGGATCAGGGAGGAAGTCGTTTGGAGGCCATGACGGGATTTTTGCCCCTTCTTTGAGTGCTGTAGTTCGGTACAACCTTTGCACATCGCAGTGTGTTTTCAAGAAGTCCTCATGAACATATGGAATCCTGAACTCGCCGTTGAGAGTTTTACCAGCTCAAAATGTCTCTGGAGATTCAAACCAGGCAACGAGATTTCGCTGATCCCTCAGTTGGGCCTTGCAGCCGGCCTGTTGTCAGCTCGTCCGGTGCCACCTGACACAAACCTCCATTGATCTCTTGACTCGCACAGCTCCCCGGCAGCTCCTCTTACCTGACATGCCCAGCCATTACACAGCAAGAGTACATCTCAGCTCCTCCTCTTTTTCACGGCCCCCTTTGTTGACTGGCCTCCTCTTGGACGGCGGCCAATGCCACAGACTGTGTGAGTGATCTATGTGAGCAGCATTTAGCCAGCCCCTCCGTCAGCCCCCTTCCTCACTCCCTCTCCCTCGTCCGTCCTTGAGTCTGTACCGCTCACGGCCCTCTAATCTAACGGCGAGGTATAATCCCGTCCCCTGGTGCCAGTGGTAATGCAGGCTTGATTTCATTATGATGTTCAATGGGCATGGCAACGGGCTGGGTTACAGGGCTGCAGGGATGTGTGGGTCCCACGATGGGGGAGATTCCCATGGGCATTCTTGAACTCAGCCCTTCCATCACATTTCTTTATGGGAGGATCATGCAATCGGTCGCGTGCGTGAATGAGTGATCGAGCACCTTTTGTGTCCGTCTGCAGCTGAACTCTCATTCTGCTGCCACAATATTGTGGGCGCATCATTAGGATAAACCTGTCTAAGACTTGCAAAACTCTCTTTCCCACCAGCCTCCACTGTTCTTTGTGTCGATGAGGAAATATTTGCATGCTTACACACTAGATGTGTCATGCCAGAGGTATTTTGTTTTATGGTATTATGTCCGTACGTACATCCATCCCTGGAGCACCTCCACTAGGACTGAAGGGGTCAAATGTGGAGGTCAAATGCTATTTCTTACAATTTCACACATGTTTATAAGATAAAATGAGGGAATTGATGACATTTTTTATTTTTTTAAATGTCCTGTGAAATAAACGAACCAGCCCCTGTGTACATTTTGTCAGGTTCTTGTGATGGGGTGAGGCTCAGGCGCAGAGTGACAGGCTGGACGCAATATAAATAACAAAAAAAGCACTCTTTAATGAGGCAAAACAGTTTACAAAAAAACAAGGTCCAAACGGGGCAGGCAGAGAATCCAGGTTCAGGGCAGGCAGGGTCAACAGGCAGAACCAGGAACACGGACAGGACGACGGGAAAAGGACACGGAACTAGAGGCGACAATCCGACAGGAAACAAGGGAAAGACTGACACAATATATAGGGGGGGAAACAGGTGTACGACATCAGACAGTAACGAGACAAGAGTGGCTGAGGGCAGGTGCAGGGAATTAAACAATTAAGACAGAGAAGACACAGAGGAGACATAGGAGACACGGAACACAGGAGAAACAGAACAGGGTGTTACACATTTTGCGTTGGCTGACTGACAGGAGGGGGCGACTCTAAAGCCTGTTTGCATCTTCAGACGCTGCATTGCATCACGCACCCCGATCATCAATGTTAAACCTCCCTCAGCCGCCTCCGCACACATCTCCGATTCATACATGAAGAGGGAAAAAGAACACGCACGCCAAAAACCATGTGCGCACGTGAAAAACTGGGTGAAAGTGACACTTTGGAGTTTCTCTTCATGTCGCTTCATTTTTAACGTTTTCCCAGACTCGGCCTGTCTCTTTCTGCCCCGTGAGGTTTTTGGGTTGGAAGATGACGGACGATGTCAGGTGGACAGATGATAAATGCTATTTTTATTGGTGTTTTTGGGATTTCCTCTTTAGTCCACGGTTTTGACCCGTCGCCCTTGATTTTCCCCTCTCGAGTGCGCTCTTGTCTGCCGAGAGGCAAGAGCTGAGGGAAGGCAAGTGAGAGAGTACACGCCAGGGACCCGGGTGGACTCGCCCCCCCGATCGTTTCCTGTTTCCATCCCTCTTTCCACAACTCCATCTATCCTCTCACACCTTGCTCATTTCCTTTCCTCTTCTGTCCTCCCTCTGCAAGCCCCCAAAAGTACACTTTCTCTGTGTCCCCCCCCCCCCCCCCCCCAGCCTTTATTTTTCTTCTTCGTATTCCCCCCCCCCCCCCACCCCATTTGCAATTCCAGTAATATGTAACATCAGGCGTGGTGAGATTTAGGGCTTTACCTTACATAACCCCAGGATTTAGCCGCAGGGTTTTAAGGCTTCTCTGAGCCGCTGATCCAGGGAGGGGGGGGGGGGGGGGGGGAGGGAAACGGGCCTCTTTACAATATTTTCAAATGACTGAAATCCCCAAAGGGCCTATGAGCGTGTAGGGATAGGAAGGCTTTGAGGGCCGCAATGTTGCGCAGACCGTCATTATTTAGTATTACAACACGGACGCATCGCACAAGACACCCGCTGACATGTTGGTTCATCGAACTCCTCCACACGCACACACACACACGCTGGTACTGTCTCTTTCTGGTTTTATAGCACTCGTATATATATAAAGTATATATATATATATACTTTATTTTATAAAGTATTTATCAGTGTTCCACTAGATGAAGGCTCCTATGCCCCCCCTCACTCACAAACGCACACGCACACACACACACACACACACACCAGCCCTAATGCCAAATTGAATTAGTGAGAGTAAGTAAGAGGGCTGTTATGTGTGTGTTTATACTGCATGTGCTGAGTTTATGGGTGTGTGTGTGTGCATGTGTGCGTGACTTTATATAAAGCTGTAAAAGTGTTGTAGAAGTAGGTTTTTTTTGGATCACCACGTGAACCAAAGTCTCGATTTCTTTTTTACATTTTCACTTTTATTCCTCCTCGAGGCCGGCCAAACGGACGGGCCGTAAATTTTAAATAATGAACTGCCTGGCGATGTGAGCAGGGAGGGGAAGTGAGTTTGCGGAGGAGGAGAGCCGGGTACGAGCTGGCGGAGGACGAAGGAGTGAGTGAAGGTGGAGGGGAAATTAAGAAGAAAGAACCCAAACCTCCACGGATAGTGGTGAAGAAAAATAAAAAAAGGGACGAACATGGAAAGAGCGTGTGCGGGCAGAGCGTGGGTAGGAAGAGCGCGCGTGGCAAGAGCGCGCGTGGCAAGAGCGCGCGTGGCGTGGACATGCTCGGCTGGGTTCAAGTTTGCTTCCCGCTTCTTCCTCAGCGTCTTAGGGCGACATTTTCTATTTCTCCCTTAGCTGCTATGGGGGGGTTTTAAGATGTAAAGCTGCCGAGATTAGGGACTGTATGAGGGGAAGACACGGGAGGCGAAGCCGGGATGAGTCGTGCCACCCCCACCCCACGCCACCCCTGTGCACAGGGTCACAGAGAACGCATCCGACCGCCACTTCTTTTTTTTCTCTAGAGGGGCTTTGAAAACATTGTGTCTCACTGCACACGCAACGGAGGGATGAGGAGGAGAAGAAGAGGAGATGAGTTGGAGATTAAAGTGAGGGATGGACGTGGTGCTTTTTGGCAAAAGTCCGCAGAGGAGGTTCGACTTAATGTCCATCGCAGATGCTGCGTGGACGTTGGGAGACTTTGAGCGACACGATCTCAGATGTGAGATTGCATTTGCTGAAAAAGAGAAGAAAAAAAGTTTGGTAAGATCTGTTCAACGTATTTTGAATGAAAGCTGTTGACTGCTGAGGCTGAAACCACGTCTCTGTTTGGACCCCCTTCTTTTCACAATGTTCTAGTGGCTCGGCCCGGGACCGGCCTCCTGCTATTTTTTCAGTGCCTTTTACTGGTCTTCCTGTGTTTTTAACGGCCTTCCACAACCCCGGCTGCAGCTGCAAAAGAGAGCGTGGGGGAGTGTGGTCGGGGAGCGGGGTAGTTAGAGAAGGGAGGGAGAGGGAATTGAATCATGAAACGAGGACCATATTTTCCATGCCTCACTAAAGTGAGGACTTTCCATTTTTCTTCTTTCTTTCTTTCTTTCCTTCTTTCTTTCTTTGTTTCTTTCTATCTCTCTCTGTGCTCTGTGCAGCTGCTCGTCAGTAGTTGTCTGTTTGTCTCTGCCCCCCCCCCCCCCTTGCCACCCCCTTGCTGCCTTTAGCTCATGTGAACTTTGCTTTTCTTTCTTTTTTCTCTGCTTTTGATTAAAGTTTTTTTTGAAAGCGGCAGATCCCGCTCTCTCGTAACTGTAACTAACAGAGACGCCATTACCACCACACACACACAAATACACACACACAGGCATACACACACATGACTCTGTTCTTTCCACAGCCGTTTGTTTAGGCCACGCGGCTCAGTGAAAACTTTGCCGGCAGTGTTTGTTGAGCTTTCCGGCACAAGCATCTTGAACTAATACGGCTTCCCCTCTGTCGTTTTGACCATCTTTTCTCCCGGGCCGGGCTCCGCCCCGCCTCGGCACCGTGGCTCCCCTGGCTTCCTCTTTTTTGGCTCTATCACCAACTGCAGCAAAGAACAGTTGCTCCCTCGCAATAAAGCTCAAAATCGCCTGCGTCTCTGTCCGCGGGATTCCATCTCATGCCTCCGACCCCGGCATCCCCCCCCCCTCTACACTAGCCACAGCCAGACGAGCTGTTGCAGCCGAGTAGGCCGCAAGCATCTGTTTACAGCTTCTCCTTCTGCTGCATGAGATAATGATGGCCCGATACAGTCCACAGTAAAATAAACACGCTGCCACCTCGCCGCTGCAGGCCGGGGTTTAGTGCACATTCTCGCCGAGGAGGGTCCCCCCGGTGGATCCGTACCGAACCCGAAGAGGCCCCTCTTTTATAAATAAATAACTACCGGGATTGTTTTAGTGGAGAAACTCGTGGGCCGATTGCAGAAGGATGGCAGCCCCCTGGGGTCAAAGCCTGCAACCTTCAAAGAAAGGAGTTTATTGTGCATCATGGAGGTGATATATGGAAATGAAGCATGTGCTTTAGCCTGCCCCGGGCACCAGATGGGTGGAGATTATTGCATTCACGGAGGAGTAAAGCAAATTAAATGTAGAATTCTGTCCAGTGGTTGTCGCAGATTAGCGTAAACTAAGCTAGTTTCCAACTCGTACCTGCCAGGTGTCGCTGCTGCACAGCTAAAGAAGGAGCTAACGTTAGCTCTCTGACACGTTAAGATCGAGTAACAGATGTCCTATGAAACACTGGCCCGACATACCAAAAAACACTCATAAGGAGGGAGGGGGGGGGGGGGTAGTGAGAGTGTGGTGAGAGTGTGCTCACCCGTGGGCGCGGATGTGTGCGCGCACATCGCTCTGTCGCGCGAGCCGAGAAGTGTTGACGAGGGGGGGGGGGGGGGGGGTAGACGAAAATTACAGGGTGACGGGTGGTCAGATTTCACCCTGTTATAATGGTTGGGGAAACACTGGAGTTGATAATCGTGTCTTCTTGTCTGATCAATACGGAACTGTGAGGTGTGCGAATGGACAGAGCGGCCAGCTGCTGATCACTCACTCAACAGCCCGACGTGCATGAATTTTTTTTTTGTTGGGAGCACCGAAGACCCATTTTGACCCAGGAAAAACCCTGATGGCCCCAGTGTTTCCCCAGCGAGGCTGATAGGAGGCAGACGTGATGACAGCCGAGACGGAGACCAAACCAGAGCGGGTTTGTTGTGGAGGGTCGGGGTTGGGGCTTGACTGAAGGCAGGGCTGCCTGTCACATGCTAATCCAAGGAATACACACACACACGCAGGCATCCTCGTGCACACGGTCTGAACTGACTCAGAAGCCATCGAGTCCTCTGAATGTAGTCGCCCCGGTCCCACCTGTTCCCTACCCGAATCCACTTGCAGAACCCGGCGGGAGCCCCTCAGGCTCCTCGGGGGCCTCAGGAGAACCCCTGCACACACACACATTTACACAGACACACACACACACACACACACACACACACACACACACACACACTGCAAGCAGAATGGAAAACATCACATCATCATCTAAACCTGGTTCCTTTTCTCAGTTCAGCCGTCCAGCCTCTCCTCCTCCTCCTCCTCCTCCTCCTCCTCCTCCTCCTCCTCCTCTTCGCTATCTCACTTCCTGTCTCCTTGTGTCATTTAGCTAATTTCTCTTTCCCCCCCCTTCCCTCCCCATCAATTCTCTCCTTCCTGGTTCCTTCTCTCTTACTCTGTTTTTCATTAACTTCTGGCTGAGCTTCGCCAGCGATTCCTCGAGCCGTAGTGTTTCTGTGCGACTGCCAGCCAGATGCAGGCTCCTCTGGTCAGGCCCCTATAAAATGTAAATGAGCAATGTGCAGGATTTACTGTCATTCAGTGGCAAGGCTGCAGATTACATCCATTCACTAGTGTGTCGGTGGCCCCTCAGGTGAGGTGAAAAAGGCCCTCTCTAGAGCCGGTGTCTAGTTTGTCCGTTCTGGGCTACCATGGGAACAAGGGGCCACAATGTGGTGAACTCTTTCACTCCCCCTTTTTTTATATATTAGATGTTTTGGGAAAGAAGTGTTACCATGGTGCCGGTTTTATTTATCCAAACACCTAAGCCATGTCACGATCACAAATGTCTTTATTGTGAGCTCATTTAACAGAGAAGGATTTTTTTCATGAGATATATACACTACCGTTCAAAAGTTTGGGATCACCCAGACAATTTCGTGTCTTCCATGAAAAATCACACTTTTATTTATCAAATGAATATAAAATATAGTCAAGACATTGACAAGGTTAGAAATAATGATTAATATTTGAAGTATTAATTTTGTTCTACAAACTTCAAGCTCAAAGGAAGGCCAGTTGTATAGCTTATATCACCATCATAACTGTTTTCAGCTGTGCTAACATAATTGCACGGGTTTTCTAATCATCCATTAGTCTTCTAAGGCGATTAGCAAACACAATGTACCATTAGAACACTGGAGTGATCGTTGATGGAAATGGAACTCTATACACCTCTGGAGATATTTCATTAGAAACCAGACGTTTCCACCTAGAATAGTCATTTACCACATTAACAATGTATAGTGTGTATTTCTGATTAATTTAATGTTATCTTTATTGAAAAAAAGTGCTTTTCTTTGAAAAATAAAGTCATTTCTAAGTGATCCCAAACTTTTGAACGGTAGTGTATAGAATCTCAATATAGAATCTTTACTAAATTTCTCTCGTTATTCATTCTCGGCGCGTTTAGGTTTCTTCTTCATGGAGACGCTGGGAGATAATAAGATACGACCGAGGGCAGCTACGCTCATTGGATTGATAGATGGCCGGAATAAAATCTACAATTATCAGCTTGACCGAGGAGAGAGAGCCGTAAGCCGTTCCAACTAGGCCCATCCCGCATGTCTGTCGTGTATGGACCTCTTTCTCCATGTCAACACCGCATCGTAAGAATAGTCTGTCTCTGGACCACACTGCTACCTCTCAGGCCTGTGGCTGCAGCTGGAGGCCGGCATGCTACCTCATCTGGCCCGGGAGAAAGCGGCATGTAAAAGGCTGCGGTGGCCCGGCAGCCGCCCAACCCCTCGGGCCAAAGGGGGCTCCCCCGGGGACAAACAAACGCGGCCCGGCGACTCGCAGACAGCTGGTGGTCAAAGGTGGCCTTTCTATCTGTGCCCTCATTTTGGCCTCATCTGCTCTCTCTCTCTCTCTCTCTCTCTCTCTCTCTCTCTCTTTGTCCTCCTTCTCTTCCTCCTCTCTGTCAGCTGAAAGAATAAATCTTCAGTTCACGCTGTAGGTTTTGCAGCAGATCTGGCAGTTCCACTTTGGATCTGTTTGTGAGTTGTAATCAGCTCCCAAGTTTAACGCAGCGCTAGTCAGTGTTTAGCCACCGTGCGTGCATGTGTGTGTGTGTGTGCACGTGTGTGTGAGTGTGTGTGTCCTGATTTGACATGCCGCTCTGCAAGGCCTAAAGACATGCAGCGTGAGTCATACATGCTGTTCATGCTGTAAAGTAGTTGCTGAGATGTGTATAAGCAAAGCATAAAGCCCCCCCCCAAAAAAAGCGGACAACGCAGGCCGCCTCACAAATCATGTCATACATCACGCCTCTATTGGCAACACCCAGGGAGGATGTGGGGTTTTTACAGAACCATTCATCGCTCCCCTAATTCATTAGTCCAAATGAGAATTTATGCAGAGCTCACATTATTTTTACGGGCCGGCTTTATGTGCCTGTGTGGAGTTTTTTTTACGGCCCTCGTAAAGCACGTCCTCCAAGCCCCAGATAGATTTTTGGGAACATTTATTTTGCATAGTCCACAAAACCCAAAATAAACTGGGTCCCAGGAGGGTACAGGGTTCTGACCCACTGGTGTCGGCGGAGCGGACGACTCATAACACCGCCGTCTTCCAACCGGAATGATAATTCTGTTCACATTGTGTTCCAAATGTGACTACGATGCAAAATATGCTTGTGGTACTGAACCCTCAGAACGCATGATCATCAACAGCATCGGCATCTTGTGTGTGGTGTTTATGATAAACAGAAGTTCGGAGACAACGCATTGCTCTGGCATGCATAGTGACCATGAGCGCCGCCATATTGCCATATATGTTCTTATCTTGTTGCAAGATTACATCACGAGAGAACGTGATGACCAAACCTTCGCCTGACCCTCTCCCTGACCGAGGTGGAGTTTGAACGCATGTAGACGTTTCATCGAGACCTGGCTGTGTCTGAGGCTGGTCCTGCATCCAGCCTCTGGCCTCGACCTGGCCTCCTTCCCAATGGCCCTGCCTCCTTCTCTGTGCCTCTTGGGAGTTTTTCCTGAACCGATGTGAGGTCCGGGGACATGTTTACTGTACTGTTTACTGTATGTCTACAGATTGTAAATCCCCTCTGTAATCCTCATGACCCACCCCCCTGCCCATGAGTTAACGGGACGCCACCGGCTGTGCCTCGTTTAGCACCCCGGCCTCGGCTCAAGGAGCAGAGCGGCTCCCTTGCTCTGAAGGCTAAGTGGAGTGTGATGCAGATTTGTTCCGTTGGGGGGCAAGTGACCCGATGGGGGAGGGGGGGGGGGGTATAGCCCCTCAAAGAGCATCCAGTCAGAGTGAGGTCATGTTCTCAGCTCCTCGTTTAATCGTGGCTTGAGTGGCAGGATCATAGCACACCGGTTATGTGTGTGTGTGTGAGGTTTGTCAATGGGGGGGGGACTGTGAGAATAGCTGAGAGTAACTGGCTTGTTACAAAGCGGTGGCGCTGCTGGTGTTGTGTGTGTTTGTGTTTGCTCTCCTCCTCCCCCCGTCCCCCCCTCTCAACCCTGCAGTGCCGCCTGCTCCCTAGCTGGTGCCCCCTGCATGCTGCCTTCGCCCCCTCCACCCTTGCACCCTCCTCTCTCCTCCACGGCTCTGCCAACAAGTCTCTCTTTCTTTTCTCACTCTCCCCTTTTATTCTCTCCGCTCTTTCTTGGTGAAGCAAAACGTTCCCACAGCTCTCACGGCCCCTCCCCCCTCCCCCTCAAGTCCCCACCCCTTCTCCCTCTCTCCCCCCCCACTCTTTCTCAGTCTATCATTCCCCACTATCTCTCTTTTTTCCCCTCTATCTCTTTTTTTTCTTCCTTGTCTCCACTTTCTCTTGTCTGCCTCTCTTCTCCCTTTTTTTGTTGCCTTCCATTCTCCTTATTTCCCCCCCCCCCCCCTCTCTCGTCCTTGTCGGTCTCTCTCACCCTTTCCCTGGCAAAAGACTATCACATGATGCCCATTCCCTCTTGTGCCCGCCCCGCACACACACACACACACACACACACACACACACACACACACAGATATCATAACATGGGAAACGTAGCAGCTATACGTCTTACCCTCGGCTATGTGTGCATGAAACTCAATATACACAAACCAGCAGTCCGGTTTAAAGTCAAGTTTTGTTCTTCTTGTTTTCCTCAGTCTGTGTCCATCAGGGACATAACAAAAATAACTTTTTTAGTGACTGGAAATGTTTGAAAATGTCGAGTTAATACTGTGGAGCCGCATATATTTTAGACGTCGGTCGATATTTTGACTGAAGGGAGTTATGCACCCTCCCTCCTCGCTGAAGCCCCTTTGAAATCTTCCCCACTCTCTTCTCACTTCAACCCTGCGAGAGGCAGATTTATTTAGCATGTGTTGCAGCGTTGTGCCCCCTGACCCACCACCACCTCCTTCCTCCACTGCCGACAAGCGACCTCTGCTGGCCAGCTGGCGCAATAGCGCCCTCTGTGTGCAGTTCGACGGGGAAAAGTCGGACACGACGACAGAGAGCGGAAAGACACACGTAGAAAAGAAAGAGAGCGAAATGGTGGACGTTTCTGAGGGTTTTCTGACAGCAGCTTCATATCTGCATCCTCGCTCCCTGTGCAACACAGCTCATCAGCATAGGAGCACATAAAAGATAAAAGAACCGGGGGGGGTATAGATGGGCACCCAGCCAGCCTCTCCCCAACACCCACCTTTCTCTCTCTCCCTATGGTTGAATCCCTCCCCCCGTGTGGCGTTGGCACCGACAGGGCGCAGGCGGCACACAGACGGCCACGCAGATGGGCAACGGGGCAACGCAGGGGCTGCCTCGCCACACCTGCTCCTTCCTGGCACGGGGCTCGGCCACAAACACACAAACACACACACACACACATAGAGGAACACAGATGTGCATCCAACGCAGGAAATATATCTCTCAATTTATTGAACTCTTTCTCCCCCCCCCCCCCCCCTCATGGGGAGCAGACATGTGCGAAGACTCCCACGAGCCGCTTTTCCCCCGCACACCGATACGCGCTTGTGCGTTTTTTAATATCTAAAAGGAGCACCCATCTCCCTCCCACACTCGGCCGCCCGGCCTGTCAGTCACAGATGTTTACGAGCTTTATCTCCAAAACCGGGACTCAACATGTGCTCCGCGCTGAGAAAAAAATTTATAACAAATCTCTCCACACACATCATGTGGCCGCCCCGAGTGATGTATTTATACTCTGGCGCCCACGCGTTCACACTCCACGCCACGGATGCCGGCACAGAAAAACACATTTCACAATGAATCACGTCGCCCCACGCCGCGCTGTCACATGCAGTTACACGCCAGAGTCAATTTTTTTTCCCGCCGAACTGAACGGAGAGGCACCGTCGTCACTTTTTTCACGCCACGCGTGGGAACAGAGATCCACGATTGGAGACTCAGGGGGGGGTGCTTCCAAAACAGAGAGGAAGGTGTTGACGCTGGAGGTTTATTAGGCACGGTTCGGACGTGGAGGCCAAATACACTTCCCATGGGAAGCGTAAAAAATAGCCAAAAGGTAAATCCATCCCAAAACCCCTGAGTGTTATTCCTCCAGTCTTTGAATGCTCCGTTGACAGTTAATGGGACATCTTTCCAGTCACAGGACATTTGTACTGTTGGAAGGATGCAGGCAGTCCTTCATTATAAACCTGAGCACAGAGAGTCACTCCGGGTGGTTGTCATGAAGGCTCTGATTTCAACTATTTATATGTTCAGGTCGATTCCCTCACTCAAGTTAGTGTGAGATGAGAGTTGACAGGAATGTTGATCCGCTCATCCGAGTCGCCTTCACTTTGTCCCAAACATTTAATGAGCAGCAGATTTGGGGCAACGAGTGCACGGAGGCCTCTCGGGCTGCCCTCTGGCCCTGCGGTCGGACGGTCCAAAATAAAACCTTCCACATCTTTCCGTAACCACTTTTCCTCTGTGGAAAACGTCACGAAGGAAGGACGTGAAGGAGGCTTTTTCTAGGACTTCCGAAGAGAGAGAATACGGCAACTTTATTTGAAGGATCATTTACTGACACTAAACGGAAGAAGAATAGAGACAAACATGAGGCAACATTCACGAGAGCTACAGACCCCCGCAGCATGTGCACAAAACATAAAACAAGGACATCAACAAACTCAATGCTGTGCAAGTCACGTTAGTTTGTTTATTGTGTGACATTTGGAGTTGAGCGCCACCTCCAGTGTAGAGAATGCACGGACTGAATGTGTGGACGTACGAAGCAACAGAAAACGTGTTTACGTTTTTAGCTCTACTCGAACTAAAATGTGAATTTTCAGATCTAAATACGTAATGAAGCAAATTCCCAAGAAACATTCCGGCTGCAACTTTGGCGTCAACCCCCCTCTCCCCCTGTCGCCACCGTTTTGAAGTTTTCAAAATCGGGAACAAATCGGAGGGGGTTGAGAAGAGCAGAGGGACGAGTGGGATGAACGAGGAGGAGAAGGAGAAGCAGAATAAAAAGAAGAAGAAGAAGAAGAAAAGGAGGTTGAAATGAAGTCCAATAAAAGAGCTGAACATCTGTGTGGTATATCCGTGGATTAGGGTGGTGGGGGGGGGGGGGTGTTGGAACATTTTAAGCGCATTAGAGATAAATAAATAAATAAATAAAAAGGTCAGAATGTTTAGCAACATACAGATAAACCTCTTAAGCGAAACCCAATTGGGGGGGCTGCTTGAATTCTTTATCCAGAGGCTAGTGGGGGGGTGGAGAGAGGGGGCGAGCCCTCGCAGCCACACACACTTAAACTGTGCGTGTGTGTGTGTATATATATATATATATATATACACGTGTCAATCAGTGCCGTCTGCTTTGCATGCTCCATTATATTTAATACTTCTGTACATTTGTGCACTGTAATCCAGTGTGTGTGTGTGTGTGTGTGTGGGGGTTATAGCATGACGTGACGGCGGCCTCAATGATGCTACGGGCTTCTGCTGCCGGTCCTCGGCTGGCCCCGTCCTTTTTTCTTTGGCCAGCATAGTTTTTGACCCGGAGCACCAGTAATTTAGTATGGCACTCCCATAACGTTTGGAGAACAAAAATAGAACGGTGGACTCCATGTCATACGAGAGACGTCCTGTGTGTGCGTGTGCATGCGTGGCTCACAAACACTAGGTTTGAGCAGCGCTCACCCGTATATATGAATATGTGCCACGAGTCCATTAGCGGGACCGCAATGTGTGCGCAATTTCACGTTAAAGTGTTTTTTAATGATTTGTTTGTGTGTGTGTGTGTGTGTGTGTGTGTGAGGGGGGCATGTTGTTTTTGTTGTGCGTATGATGAATGGAGCGATTAAGTAAGTGTGATATTTGAGTGTGTGTACATTAGCCCGGGTGTGAATTATTAGCCTCCGTCTGCATCCGCCATGTGATAAATGTATGGCCAGTGTTAACATTTGTGTACACACTCGCAAAGGAGTATATCATTCAGCCGACCAAGGAAACAAATGGACTCGCTCCGTGTGCGATTAGAGCGATAGCACGGTGTGTTTGATGGCCTGTGTGTGTGTGTGTGTGTGTGTGTGTGTGTGTGTTTGTTGTATTATCTCTGTTGAGGCGTATGCAGGGGGCCTTGGGGCGACTGTGTGCAGGAGATAAGGCTGATTCATGTGTATGTGTGTGTGTGTGTGTGTGTGTGTGTAGCCTAAGTGATGTCTCTCTGATGTGTTCTGTAACCAGGACGTATTCACACCAACTATCTTTCTTGCCTATAAAGGCAAAACACAGTTAAAATAGCGTTCAGTGAGCTAAAGCTAACGAAGGTAACGATGTCAAAACAAAAAATACATAGAAATTCATCTTTCGCCGTTGACTATCATATAAATTTTTTTCCCGAAACTAGCACTCATGGAGGACGCTGGAAGGGGCGGGCCTTCGCCTTTCTGCAGCCTGTGGAGTGGACATTAGTGTCCATATTAACACACATGCACATTTCTGTCTATCCGGTATATGTATATGATCACCTTCCTCCCAACTGACTGCCGGGCCAAACGTTGCGCACGCAGCCTTCAACAACCACTCATCATTAGGTGGGCTGCTGCGGTGTGCCATCCCTGTCACCATGACAACCAGGCACCCCAATTTTTGGGGGCTGGGAAACCGTCACACAGTGTTGTGTGTGTGTGTGTATTTATTTTCCGAGGCACGAAGGTTTCAAAGGTTTTTAGCGGTTTTGCAATTGTCGGGACGCACAGCGCCGATGGCCTCGGGCTCAGTTTCATTCTTTTTCTCATTTGCCTTGAGGGAGTCGTGTACTTCCCTTCCGAGTGTGTGTGTGTGTGTGTGTGTGTGTGTGTGTGTGTCTGATCGCGGCGATCACCTATTTTTATTGAACTTGTCATCGTAACGACCGGGCTGCAGACAAACGTCCTGTGGTCTTGATTTGCATTGCATATCCTCTGTAGATCTTTTGATCTTTTAAGACCATTGGGTCTGAGTGAGAGAGAGTGAGAGAGTGCGAGAGTGCGAGAGAGAGAGAGAGAGAGACGTCAGCTAGCAGGAATGCACGGCTACCGCCAAAGCTAAGATGGCTGCCAAGCGCTAAGATGGCTGCCAGGATTCCGCAGAGAGCGACAGCATGAGAGAGGGAGAGGGAAGCAGGGACGGGACGAGAGGAGACGAGGGAGGAGGACACCAAGGTGGACTGAGAATAAGGGAAGCAGAGTCTCGAGAAAAGAGGAGAAAACTCTCTCTCGCCTGCAGGATGATTTGGTTGTCTCTCTTTGTTGTTGTTGTTGTCTTCTTTTGGTGACGCACACACGGCGTGAATGGTGCACCTTGTTGTTGTTTTTTGTTGGCACATCGCTGCCTCTTATGCCACCCAAGATTAGGATGCTGATTTGGGCTCAGTGGATGTGTGAGGCTCAGGGAGGGCTCTCTCTCTCTCTCAGGCGAGGGAGACCCGGGGCGGCCTTTAGAGCTTCACGCTTGCGAGGCGGGTAATTGGGCCGAACGCCGTCCGCGGTACAACCATAAAAGCCTCCTGAAGGCCGCATTACGCATCAGAAGAAGAATGGCAGCCGGCGGAGGCCAAAGAAAACTAGCGGCCGGGGCAGGTGGCTCTCTGCCCGCCGCTCTCTGTAGACGTGAAGGTAAACACACGCAGGAGATGCAGATCCAAACAACGACTCGAGAACACACGTGCGTACGATTTGAAGTCGCTCTCAGTGTCAGGGTCGGCAGCAGGGAAGGCTCTGAGGCTCTGAGGCTCTGAGGCTCTGTGAGCACAAACAGAAGATGCAATCCAAAAAGAAGTGCTTTACCCAACCTCCAACCTCCGTGCATGTACATTTGAGTGGGTGGGAGTCCCTCAAAGTGGATTTGAAGCCCAAAATAACAACAACTAAAAACTAAATTTGTGCGTATGTCTATGTTCAGTTGGAAGAAAGAAGAAAGGTGGCCTATTCTCCTCTGAAATGTTCCCTCTGATGCTAAACCTGCCCCCTTCACCTGGAGTGGCGTCCAGACGTCTCTCCTCTGAGTAAACACCTCTCTCTCTCTCTCTCCCTCTCTCTCTCTCTCTCTCTCAGAACAATCAGGACAATCAGACATCTCAAACCAGCAAGGAGAAACAGACGTCAAGCCCCCGGCGAATGGTGAGTTTGTCCCCTTTGACTTCGAAGCAGTCTCACCTGTACAGACGCTAACAAACATGCACACACCGTGTAAACACACGCACTCGAGCTCCCTAACGAGCACGTCTCTCTGTGTGGGAGTGCGTCCCGGTAGAGTTGGGTCTCAGTTTATTATGGTAAGAAGATCCGATGGTACCGTAGGTGGGGGGGGGGGGGGGGGGCGATTGCGGTGGCCCGCTCATAAATCACACTGACGTTATTGGAAGATGGGAACCACATGGCCGCCGCCGAGCGCTGACCTCATGCGCCGTCCCCTCGTGCGGTTAACCCCGGACGGGGATGGAGCGAAAGGAAGAAGGGGAGAGATGGAGGAAAGTGAAGAGACGCGGATTTGAAAAGAAAAAGATCGGGGGGGGGGGGGGGGGGCAGAAAGAAGTGATGGACAGATGGAGAGAGGGATGAAATGAAGGAGGAAGGGTGTGGATTTAGAGTTCACTCAACCCTGGAGCTTAGGAGCCCATCGGGATGTGGACATTATGGAGCATGAGTGAACGCAGTTAACTCATGCAGGCTAACAAAACATTGAGACTGAGGCGTGTGTGCGCTTTTGTGCGTCTCCCCTTGTGAGAACGGAGTGTTGTGGTTCATTTTGACAATTCTTTGTTTTGGGAAGTTTTAGCGAGTTCGTTTAGTTGTAGGTCTTAAAAATGTGTTTATGAAAAGACTTGGGAACCAGTTTAGGATAGGCTCCCAATTAAAGGGACAATTCACCTCAAAATCAAAAGTGCATGTTTCCTCTGACGTTGAGGGATTTTTATCTGTTTAGTATTGAGATATCAACCGTTGAGATGTCTGCCTGCTCTCCAATATAATAAAACTAGTCGGCTTGTTGTTCAGTGGTTAGCTAGCTCATTAGTTAGCCAGCTAGTTGGTTAGTCAGCTCATTAGTTAACCAGCTCAGTGGTTAGCTAGCTCATTAGTTAGCCAGCTAGTTGGTTAGTCAGCTCATTAGTTAACCAGCTCAGTGGTTAGCTAGCTCATTAGTTAGCCAGCTAGTTGGTTAGTCAGCTCATTAGTTAACCAGCTCAGTGGTTAACTAGCTCATTAGTTAACTTTGAGCACCAAATGCCATCCATTCCCTTATATTGGACATCTCAACGGATGATTCCTCCGTCTAGAAGAATCTAGATTGATGTATAGCACTACAGATAAGAGGAGAAATGTGTATTTTTTATATTTTGGGGTGAACCATCCCTTTTAAATCTGACTATATGCTTTGCCCTTTTACAAGGTGTCTGAATGTTGTACAGCTCTAATAGAGCAGACGGCCAAAGATGTGAAATTAACACCAAAGTTGTAATAAACCCACATTTTCCTTTTTAAGTTTTATGTTACAGTTAAAAAAAAAAAAATGAACAGCCTGTTAAATCTTACAGAAAACACATGGTCCCACTGGATGACGCTGGCATTGTGTCAAGCTTTTCCATACATGTGTTCTTCAGATCCCTCTGCATATATACTGTATATGTGTGTGTGTGTGTGTGTGTGTGTGTGTGTGTGTGTGTGTGTGTGTGTGTGTGTGTGTGTGTGTGTGTGTGTGTGTGTGTGTGTGTGTGTGTGTGTGTGTGTGTGTGTGTGTGTGTGTGTGTATCCTGATCCCCGTCCACATGTCGTTTTCTTTATGTTTGGTACGTACAGTGCGCTCTCTCACACACACCTCTTTCCCTCTCCTCTTCCCAGGCCACTTGAGTTTCCAGGACTGCTTTGTGACTTCTGGGGTGTGGAACGTAGCCGAGCTGGTCCGTGTGTCGCAGAGTAAGTCACGCCTAGAACTTGCCCCGTTCATCAGTCTGTCCCAACGCAGACACATTCCCAGTGTACACCTCCGATGGTCGCTTTCCTTGTAACACCTTAGTGGTGGAAATCACTCAGAGCAGCTTCCCTCCTACACCAAGTAGAGCATAAGGCTGGTGTTATTCTACATGTTAAGTATTGGTTAGAAATGCACCGATCAGGTTTTTTGGTGCCGATCACTGAAATCAGTATCTGCCGATCCGATAATACCGATCACCGATCACGGTGTCGATTGAAGCATTCTATTTATTGTGTAGCATTATTGCCTAGGACTATGAGGAAATACATATATAAAGCGCCTCAAACATTAAAGAAATTACCAATTTCTTTAAACATTTAGGACTTTTAATTTGAAAAATCTCTTAATTGCGACAGTAAATATGTTTGATTGCCAGGCTAGGGGAAGTCAGGGACGTCCTGAACACATCTGAATCAGTCGTTGCCTGGGACTCTGAGGGAAAACATGTCTAGAGCGCCTCAAACATTTAAAAAATGAGAGATGTCTTTAACCATTAGGACTTTTACTTTGAAAAATGTCCTAATTGGAACTCTTGGGGAAATCTATATACAGGACTTTTTTTAACATACAAAAGTCTGAATTATTTTTATAAACTCTTCCTTGGTACATTAAAAATGTTTTAATGTTAGCATAATTTAAGCTAAATCTCAGAAACGATCTATAAAGATACAAAATCAGTTCATTGTTTACTTTTATATGTTAGTGTATGATTTGTCGACATCTTATTTTGAAAAACGGATGTTTCACGTGGTTCTTTCCGCTAACTTTGCAAAACCGAATGTTGTCACGTAAATTCTTCCGCTAACTTGATCAAAACCCTCGCACGCTCCCGATCGAATGCGTTTACCGTCAACATCAGTCTATAGGGGCAGACATGTGAGTGTCGGCTGAGTTGACCTCGGAGATCCGAGTGTCGGCTGAGTTGACCACAGTGATTCTACTCGGGGGACGGGGGCCGCTCGGTGGTGAGGATCCCCTCGTGGACCTCTGCACTCTGCCGGCCCTCGCCGGGCGCATCGTCTCCGTTGTGGTGCGCTGCGATTAAAACGTCTCTGATAGTTGCTCTCGCATATATTACGTCATCTGATCAGCCACGTTTGATCGGCCGTTTTGAGAACGCCGATCAAAACCGATAATGGGAATATCGGCCGATATGGATCGGCGCCGATCAGATCGGTGCATCCCTAGTATTGGTATATATGAACAATGATGAAGTGCTGTCTGTGTTGCACTAGATTTCACTTTTTACCAGTGTGCACGCACACACACACTCTCAGTCCCACACACAATAATACAATTGTTGGAGTTTCCATCCCTAGAGCAAAGGAGCTAGTGGCTAACATAAAAGATAACCACCACCCTTAGCCTTTCAGAAAATACAGTAATACTTATTAAGAGCACATTGTTTCCGCTTATTCTTCTATATGATATGTTTGTGTTTGTGTGTGCGTGTGTGTGTGCGTCCTGCGTGCGCGCGTGTGTGTGCGTTCCACCCTCAGCCCCAGTGGCGACGGCGACCGGCCCCAACTTCTCCCTGGCTGACCTGGACAGCCCCGGCTACTATAACATCAACCAGGTGACCCTGGGACGGCGCTCCATCACCTCCACCCCCTCCACCAGGTACACATGCAAACTCCAAATGTACTTTTTCTCTTCCTCTCCTCTACTAATATCCTTCACTTCTCCTATAGCCCCTTATGCTGCTGTGTTCTTTATGCTTAGCTTGCTCTGCTTTTTGATAGTTTTCTCTCTTTTTCTTCCCCCCCCCCCCCTTTTTCTCCCCCCGTCCTTTACTCCTGATTCTTCTTGTGTCCTCTCATTCCCCCCCTTCCACTAATCTGTCCGTCTTTCCGTCTCTGCTTGTGTCTTTTGTCTACCGTCCTTCTCTCTCTCTCTCTCTCTCTCTCTATCTCTGCCTCTACCCATCTCCCGATGCAGGACTGAAATGGAGCTTTATGCAAGTCTACCACGGAGGTAGTCGCACTCATTACCGAATGTTTTCCTTGGTCATAATGTAACACAGGCGGCGGCGCACTCACACAAAAGACACACACACACACACGCATGTCACACAGATATGCACGCAATTACAAATGCACAGTTAAACATTGTTGGGTCGGCAGAGAGATGGTGAACCCCCCCCCCCCCTTTTATCGGCCACAGATGTGACGAGTCGGTAGGAATCTGCCGACGCGCGTACGAAAGACTCCCAGCGTCTCCGTGCTCTGCTCCTCGCATGCCTCATACACACGGCCTCGTGTTTGTCTCGCCGTGTCCCCAGTTGTGCAACTTTGTCCCCCTTTGGCGAAACCGTAACGTGAGAAGAGAAACGTGTCATTTTAGAAATATTTTTCTTTTCTTTAAAAAATTTTTTTTAATAAATTCATTTCATATAGACGCATGCCTGACTTCGGGGAAGGTCCGCACCCGTACGTTGTCCTCGAATGTCCCGCAAATGATATGCGTGCCTTCAGTAGAGCCCCAGTGCCTGTTAGTTCCAGTTAGAAACTGGCCTGACAAACAAACAAACAATGTGATTAATCTTAAAACACAAGACATTCCTCTTACTCCTCCTTTTCCCTCCTTCAAGAAGACAACCAACCTCCTCTCTTTTTTTCTCTCTCAGCTCCAACAAGCGCAAGTCCATCGACGACAGCGAGATGGAGAGCCCGGTGGACGATGTCTTCTACTCGGGCCGTTCCCCAGCAGCTGGCAGCAGCTCCCAGTCCAGCGGTTGGCCCAATGATGTGGATACAGGTAGTCCGGCTCCGCCTTTCCCATCTCATCCCTGCTGCATGCTTCCCGGACGCCTTTTCCCTGGAGCAGGGCCGAGGTCCACGTCACGTCAGTCGAGTTGATTCGGATTTCAGAACAGAAGCAGCTCCTCCAAGGTTTTTACAGGCAGCTTCACACCAAATTTTAGAGCCCCTGAAAACATGTTTAATTCTCTCAGACGTTAAAGAAATAGTTTGACATTGTCAGGAAATATTCTGTTTCAGCAGCCGGTTAGCTGTTAGATTGTTTATCGACTTGCGCTCGTGTGCTACCAGAAGAAGAAACCCTACGAACCATAAGCCATAAACCATGACGAGCCCAACATACAAAGTATGTTTCCAGTCTCTATGCTAAGCTAACCGGCTGTACAGACATGAGAGTTGTCTTATTCTTTCTCTCCAAACAAATATGTATTTCCAAAAATCTTGGAACTATTCCTTCAAATTTCCATGACTTGAATAGACAACAGTTTTAAGTTCAGAAAGAAAAACATCCTGAGCTATAAACTGTTATCATCGCTTGTCGAAATAAGCCGATTGACAAAATGTGTTTTCAGGCCGTTAATTACTAATTTCTCCAGGGGTAGATTTGACACCAACTGACTTGAAATGGACCAGAAGCAACAGCTCAACTACCCCACCCCTCCCTCTCCCCATCATTATCCATTCACCACCTCTACTCTCCACATTGTAACATTGCCCAGAGTAGACCTATTTGAGGTAGAAGGGCCGCCTTTATGCCACGGCCCAGATTTACAGCTTTTATCGCTCACGGCGGGGCCTTAAAGGGCCATCCTACTACAATATTAAATAAACTATATTTCCTGTTTTCCTAGTGGGCACACAGATAGTTTTGGTTTTAATTGCACAGTTAAAACTTCTACCACCAACCTATTACATTGAAAATGAAGGGGAATATAGTTTGTGGTTAAAAAGAGACAATATCCCAGTTATTTCTAGACAGAGTCCCAAAGTGTCCCAGTTTTTGAGAACTATTTTCATTAGGGACTATTTTCAAATCGTTAAAAGACCTGTAAAGTCCTGAGTGGCCTGGACATTGTTTCTGTAGAGTTTTTACCAGTATTAAGTTTATATAGGAGTGCCGACCACACCTCGGTTGTTATGGCTTGGAGGCGCAAGTCTCACCGGCGGACACCTCAAATGAAACCTGAACAAAACGTTTACTATTCAATTCAATTCAGTTTATTTGTATAGCCCAATTTCACAAATTACAAATTTGTCTCGGAGTGCTTTACAATCTGTACACATAGACATCCCTGCCCCAAAACCTCACATCGGACCAGGAAAAACTCTCAAATAACCCTTCAGGGGGGAAAAAAAGGGAAGAAACCTGCAGGAGAGCAACAGAGGAGGATCCCTCTCCTAGGATGGACAGATGCAATAGATGTAATGTGTACAGAAGGACAGATTTAGAGTTAAAATACATTCAATGAATATGACAGAGTGTATGAATAGTTCATAGTAGGCATATTCCACGATGGAGACCTCCACGATCCATCAGGCAGATGGCGGTGGGGAGGAGGAGGGGCGGAGTCTCAACAGGACAGTGGCGTAGTCATGAGCAGGAATTCCACGACCCAGACGATCCATCAGGCAGATAGGATCTATGCCGTCTCATAGGGTCCGATGACCCCATGAGACGTAAAGTCAAAAGGACTTCCGGGAGAAAGCAGAGTTAGTAACGTGTGATTGAGAGATGAAAATTCATCCTTAAGGAGAGAAAAAGAGGAGATAGGTACTCAGTGCATCCTAAACGTCCCCGGCAGCTATAAGCCTATAGCAGCATATCAAGGGGCTGGACCAGGGCAAACCTGATTCAGCCCTAACTATAAGCTCTGTCAAAGAGGAAGGTCTTAAGTCTACTCTTAAACGAGGTGACTGTGTCTGCCTCCCGGACTGAAATTGGAAGCTGGTTCCATAAAAGAGGAGCTTGATAACTAAAGGCTCTGGCTCCCATTCTACTTTTTAAGACTCTAGGAACTACAAGTAGTCCCGCATTTAGTGAGCGTAGCTCTCTAGTGGGGCAATATGGTGCGACAAGCTCCTTAAGATATGATGGATCATCACCAATCAAGGCTTTGTAGGTTAAGAGAAGAATTTTAAAAGTGATTCTTGATTTTACTGGGAGCCAGTGCAGAGCAGCTAGTGCAGGAGTGATGTGATCTCTTTTCTTAGTTTTAGTGAGAACACGAGCTGCATCATTCTGGATCAACTGGAGGGACCTAAGAGATTTATTAGAGCAGCCTGCTAATAAGGAGTTGCAGTAATCCAGTCTCAAGTAACGAACGTGAACCAATTTTTCTGCATCTTTTGAGACAAGATGTGCCTGATTTTTGAAATATTACGTAGATGAAAGAATGCAGTCCTTGAGATTTGCTTTACGTGGGAGTTAAAGGACAAGTCCCGATCAAAGATAACGCCAAGATTCTTTACAGTGGTGTTGGATGCCAGGGCAATGCCGTCTACAGAATCCACATCACCAGATAATTGATCTCTGAGGTGCTCAGGGCCGATTAAAATTACTTCGGTTTTGTCTGAGTTTAACATCAAGAAGTTGCAGGTCATCCATGTTTTTATGTCTTTAAGACATGCTTGAATTTTACAGAGTTGGTTGCTCTCCTCTGGTTTTATCGATAAATATAGTTGAGTGTCATCTGCATAACAATGAAAGTTTATGGAGTGTTTCCTGATAATATTGCCCAAAGGAAGCATGTATAAGGTAAATAAAATTGGTCCAAGCACAGAACCTTGTGGAACTCCGTGATTAACGTTGGTGGTTATCGAGGCGTCATCGTTTACAAATACAAACTGAGATCGATCTGATAAATAGGATTTAAAACAAATTAGTGCCGTGCCTGAAATGCCAATCGACTGCTCCAGTCTCTGTAACAGGATGTCATGGTCAATGGTGTCGAATGCAGCACTAAGGTCTAACAAGACCAGGACAGAGAGGAGTCCTAGGCGGAAGGGACCCATAAATCCAGATGTAGCGTACAGTCGTGACAGCGGTATCGATGTTTTAATCTACCTCAGTAAGTTATCTCCCAAACAGCAGAGCAGCTCCATTGTTAACCACCCATTCACTTCTAAAAACCATATCCTTTATCAAATGTATTTACAATATACTTCATGTCTATTATATTGGGTTTGGTATTTGATTCTAGTTTTTATGTACTCTTCCATTTCTAACCGTCACTCCCACTCACATGCTGCCATTTTAATGCTGTGAGCAGTAATGATGTAACTATTTTATAGACACTTGCTGCACTCTATAACATTAAAATCCCCTGTTGCCCGTTAATTAACTCTCTCTCTCTCTCTCTTTCTCCCTCCCTCTCTCTCCCCCTCTCTCTCTCTCTCTCATTCTTTCCATGTCTGTCTCTGTCTTTTTTTTCTCCTCCCCCTTCTCTTTTGTTAATTCTTCCCTTCTCCCCTGTTTGGCCTTTCAGTGCAACACCATTTGGCCAGTGTGCAGGAGAGGAAGATTAAGCATGAGAGTGATGGAGTGCAGTTTCCTTACCATGGTTAGAACAACATTCAACATTATATACTGTGTACCTGTCTCCATGCTCTGCCTCCGCTCACACCACCCTCAACATGTAGACATCGTGTCTTGTTTTATTGTCCAAGTCTGTTTGCACTTCCTGTGAGCTGTTCTGCATCTCCCAATTCTTCTTCTTCTTCTTCTCCTCCTCCTCCTCCTCCTCCTCCTCCTCCTCCTCTCGTGTTGTTGTTCTGGTTCTCTGGCTACGCTGGTCTCTGGGTGTGGTTGTTCCTGCCAGATGTCTGCTGTTGTCTGTTGTGGGTTGACCAAAGCCTTTTGGTGGCCCAGTAGCTCCACAACATCCACCGCCTGTCTGCCTCGAATATGTTGTTGTAAAAATCTGTGGAAGAAATCCGATATCTCAACAAACGATCCACTGTATTTTCAATGTGTATTTATGTGCATTATCATATTCCCCCCCCCCCCAAAAAACCCCACATTGTCGTCACACACCACATGCACACAAACAGTTTTTCCAAGGCGGTGTGAATTTGTCAGCAACATTCAGACTAAGTGCTCTGGGTGTTGAGGGAGTGTTGAAAGACACAGGAGTGTGTGTGTGTGTGTGTGTGTGTGTGTGTGTGTGTGTGTGTGTGTGTGTGTGTGTGTGTGCGTGTAGCCACTTCACGCAGCCGGTTGTTTGGACGGAGCCGCTGAGTGGCGTCCCACCTGCCGTGGGCCTGACTCAGCCGCCTTTCTGAGAGGTGCCGCCTGGGAGAAAAAAAGAAGGGGAAAAAAACCCACGACCCAAACAAACAGGACTGAAGGCGCTCAGGTGTGTCGTCAACGCACATGGCGCCTTCTGGCTATGAGACATGCTTACTCACTGGCAACGCAGGCTTACAAACGGCACACACACACAATTACACTTCAGCTCTCTCTCTCTCTCTGATTTACATTCTCACACACGTAATAACACACACTCTCGCAATCTGGAGAGGAGTGGTGTTCCGCTCCAGATGGCGCCTCCATGTGTCTACAGCGAAGGGGAGCTACTGGGTTACAGCAGGACATCTGTTCCGGTGATGGTGGCGGCGGTGTTGGGAGTGAGAGATGAGGAGATGGAGAGGAGGGAGGGAGGGAGGAATGAAGGCAAAAAGGGGCATAGAGCCTCCTGGCCCTCCCTACCGCTCCGCAGGTGATTCTCTACCTGCATGAAAAGCTCCAAAGGCATCGCAGGTGATCATGTGACTCATCATCGGGTCCGCTCTGCTCCGTCCTTGCTCCTGCTGCTCACGGGTGGGGAAACACCGGTGGGAGGGGGGGGATGATATTGACGGTAAATTCCAGCTAATTATTTTGCATCGACGTATTGTGTGTGTGGGTGTTTGTGAGTGGTGGTTGCGAAGGTGTCCTTCCTCCTACCGCAGTGTTTACGAGCGCCAACGATGTGTGAGGCCGTTAACGAGGGACAAGACTCTGTCCACGCACATTGTTTCTGCTTCACCTGAAGGACGAGTGTGTGAGCTTCTTGTCTTTCTCCTCTCTCTCCACTCTTCAGTGTGTGTGTGTGTGTGTGTGTGTGTGTGTGTGTTGGTGCACATGTTACCGGACCAGTACTCTGACAGTTAGAGGGGGGGGGGGGCTTGTGTGGTCGCCAGCTTGTTAGCACCGCAAGACTAGAGGGTCAAGGGAGCAATTGGCCACCAGTCTGCTTGCGCAGTGTGCCAGAAGCAGGACATAGAAGTGATGTAGAACAAGTGGAGGTGTGTGTGCGTGTGTGTGTGTGTGTGTGTGAGACTCACACTCAAAGATTAAGGGAGATCAGAGCAGCTTCTGTTAGCTCTATCAGACAACGCTTTTCACTGGGCATCTGGGCCTCGTTTGCCGCTCCTCTCCGCCACGCCACGCCAGATATGTCGGCAGAGACGCAGACTAATTAGGGGGAAAAAACAAATTGTGTAATTTAAAGGCTGTTTGTATGTGTTGGTGAGAATGAACCATGAGTACTCTAGTACAATTTTGTAGTACTCGTCTTGCTCGTCTGTTTAATGCTACTTATATATACATCAATGCCATGACATTACAGAGAGTGTATATCTTAAGCCCGACACATACACAGTAACTGTGTAGATTAAAGATTTACATACAAATAGTAATAATTAGGGTTGGGTACCGGAAACCGGTGCCAATATGGTACCGGTTCCAATACAACCGGTATTACCCGGACCGAAACGCAACGCACATTTCGGTGCTTTTTGTTGTGCCTGAGCCGATTGAAATTGAAAAAAACTATTGTTGTGAACGTCTCTGGTGACTCCGCCCTGTCAGCAGGTTACGAGCCTCTCATATTTAACTTTGACAGCGGAGGCGTGCGCCGTGTGTGACTGCGTGAACCCGTGTCGAGCACACCAGCGTCAGGCTGGGCGCGACGGGGAGACCGTCATCGGTCTCCACGTGTTCAGGGGGACCGGTGAGCAGCCTTAACTCAGATTAGTACCGTATCGTTGATTGCAAGTCTTGCATTCATAAAAGTAGGCCAAGAAATAATAAATTAGCCATTATAACCATGTTTAAGCTAGCTCGTAGCTACGAGCGTGACAGTCTGCTAGCAGATGTGTTGATGTCCAGCGGTCCCGGCTGTATACCCGGTGTTACCGGGAATATAATGACAGAGGAATAAAGACCGTGGGGCATCACTTTGTTTCAGTGTAACTGGCTGTCAGAAGCAAAACTTTATTTGTCACATGTCATCTTCAGTTCCTCTGATTGGTTGTTCTCTTTGCCCATCAAAACAGTGACAGGATTAACCCTATAAAGTTTGCACATGACAATACATATCACCTCATATAATGGAGAACATATATTGTGTATGTTAACAGTCTGATATCCGTTGTTTGTCAGTGCTCCATGATAACGGCTTCAACAGGGAATATGGCCAAAGAGGTTTTTAATGTCCTCATTGTGCCTTTTAAAAAAAAAAGTTTCGGTTCAGGCACCGTTTAGGCACCGGTATCGTTTTAAAAGTACCGGTTTAGCACCGTTATCGGAAAAAACCCAAACGATACCCATCCCTAGTAATAATACAGTTTACAGTGATACAGTGAGTGTTAATGCGTCGATATTTGCTGATAATATGAGTCTGAATAAGTAAATTAAGTAACATTTAGAATGCAAATCAGCATATGAAATGACCAATGAGGGCTGTGGGAGTGAGATACTTATGGTATTTTTGTAGTTTGGCTCTCTTGAAGAAATGCTGCTTTCTTGATTCTTGTTGTTCTAAGTTTGTACTCATGGTTGGATGCACATATTGAAAGTCGCTTTGGATAAAAGCGTCTGCGAAATAATCTGTAATGTAATGAGCGAATCAAAGCGGTAAGAGTTACGGGGCGAGTTAAGTCATGTGATCCATTGGTTGTTGGAGATCAACATAATAATAATAATAATAATCCATCGAAAGTAAACTGCCACCGGCAGATGGGCGACAAGCCGACGTTTTTAACGTTCTGCTGACGTTCTGGAAACTTTTTTATGAACCCTTCTTCAGTGTTCATCTGTTCTTCTAGTCCACAGTTGTTGTTTTTTTCCCCGACTTCACCGATCGTTTCGTTATCTTGCTCAGCCGGAGTTCGAGCCAAACGTACAACGTTTGAACGACAATGAAAGACTTAGACTGGCTTTTGTTTTTTTCATAAATCAAACCGTGATTAAAATGAATCTCACCCTGCTCATTGTATCCTCTCCTCCCACCTCTGTGTGGAGTCACAGCTTGAACATAAGTGGTGGGCCACCTTTTTTTTTTTTTTTACACTCGCCGGTGCCCACACAACGCCGCACAGCTTCGCACTGTGAGCATTGTGGGTAAACAGTGATAAAACATTTCCCGGTGTGGCATTAAAAGAGAAAGCTTTTCAGAGATCTGCTCTCTGTGACTTTATATGCCTCGCTCGTAAAAATCTATTTTCACGTCTCCCCGGGCCATGTCGAAATTGCCCACGTCTTTATTCGAGTGCGTTGGTTTTATGTGTGAATATTGTGTCGTTTAGAACTTTATTGGGGGGCCTTTCGCTCGCCAAGCTTGTTTATCACTGTGTTCTTGCAACCAATTGCGGAGTAAGTTTGGGAGAGAGAGCGACGGAAGCCTGTGCGTCTCCTCCTGACTTCCTCCTCATTCGCCTGGTTTGTGGCTCGCTCTCCTGGGTTTCATTTCAGCGTAAATAGTCAACAGCGCGGGGCCCGTCAGGGGTCAAATACGCGGTGGTTCGGCGGTGCTCTGAGAAGTCTTAAATTGTGCCTTCTGAATGACCATACATCAAAATAAATTCCCCTCAGTGCCCCACCACACGAGGCCTTGATCACAGAAGAGAGCCTCCTTTCTCCTCCCGGCGGTTCTCACACTTTTTTCCATGTTTCTGGTCCGCTGGCGAAGTCCGGCCTGTACTTAGCGAGCCCGCTCTGAACCAAGCTGTGTGTGTGTGTGTGTGTGTGTGTGTGTGTGTGTGTGTGTGTGTGTGTGTGCGCGTGCGTGCGTGTGTGCTCTCCTTTTATGAAATACTGCACCAGAAGGACTTTGGACTTTGCTGACAGTAATTGGACCGCCATTGCATTTCCCAGTTCTCCTCTCTCTCACTGTGACGCTGTGCCCTCTAGCCTCCCCCTCCCCCTCCTCCCGTCACCCCCCCTTTGCTCTGAACCCCCCTGCTGCTTCAAAACATGGCCTTCCCCCTCCCCCCTGGCCCTCCAACCCCGCTGCCCGCTCCCCCTTCAATCTGACGGACATGGTACAGCCCGACGACTGTACGCACAACGGATCGTCAGAACCCATTTGTGTGTTAAGCCAATCAACAAATCAATGAATGAATCGACCGATCAATCCATTGATTTCAATCATAATCATGAGATTCTTGCAATCAAATTTAAAAGGGATGAAGCTTAATTTGTATTTATTACTTAAGGGTAAAGAAGTTGAAGTAAAAAAACAAAACAAAAAAAGCAGGCATGTCTGATTAAAACCTCGTCTCTGTTCTGCCATTCTGTTGATCCCCTCTTTGCCAGGACTCTCATCGCCTGGTTCTCTTAAGAAGCCGGGGAAATACGATTTCAGCGCCCTGTCCTCCCAGACGAGGTCCCCCCGCATGGCGTTCACCCACCACCCACTGCCAATGCTGGCGGGAGTGAGACCAGGTGAGACCAACCCAGCTCCAGATCCCCCTGACCGCCCCCTGTCCACTCCTTCCTCTCCCCCCAACCCCTCACCATCTCCTCCTACCCACCCCAAACCACTTATTCAGGCCCCCCCCCCTCCCCCCCTTCCCCGGGCACAGAGGTGGGAGCAGTGTCTTTGGGAGATGAGAGGGGCTGGGCATTCTGACCTCGTAGGGTTACGGGTCAAACTGGTGACGGAGCTCCTTGGGGGTCTGGGTGTGGTGTCTTTTCTGGATCTGTCTGGTGGATGGTACTTCTCTGAATATCTATATAGACTTCTTCTTTTTGTTATAGAGTGGAAGAATGTGGTCAGAGGGGCTTGCTGCTGCCTATTCTGTCTTCATGTCCTCATTTCACAGCTGATTGTGAGGCATTCATGCGCTTATTCTGTTCCTAATGCCGTGAATTACATTGGAATCACGTGACTCCCATGTTTTATAATAGGTGACCAGCAGTAAAAGAATACCTACTAAAGTTTTGTGTTATCTGCCTCCTTGGACTACAGATGAAAAATAGCCTCGTGGCTAACTTGGCACATTTACAGAAATGTTTTTATTAATGTGCACTGTCCCTTATCATATAAATCAAAATAAAAAAGATATAATTTAATATATATATATATATATATATATATATAATATCTAAAAGACAAAATACAGTTGTATAAAAAAAGTGAAGTCTCTCAAATGCGTCTCTCAACATTTCGTTCAGATATTTTATTCGATTTAAAATAAATGTAATTGCAGAAAAAAGAGATAATCATTTAGGAGCAAGGGGGGACTAGTGAAAGATGCTATTGAGTTGCATGGGAAATGTAGGATCCAGCTTTTTTGGAGCTTTATTCACAACTAAACCGATCTACTGCTTTGGTTTAAACATTTCTTGAATCTTTCTGGGAGTACAAACCACTGGGGCCTTACATCTTGGCGCCGGTTTTTATGAGGCTGCATTGCCACCCAGGCCACCTGGAGAAACTAAATGGGACTCCAGATCTCCAGGTTCACGTTCTTTGTGGCAGTTGGTTTGTGGGTAATTTTATGAATTGCACTTGTGAGTGTTCAAGTGTGCATCACGAAAGCACAATATCGACCGAGCATAAAGGGGGTCTTTACTCTTGAGGCCTCATCCTATTGAGTCCCTCTTTCAAAATCTTGTTTGACGTTGATACTAATAACAGTTGGTTCTCCTGTAAGCGTTGCACTGAGAGGTGGAGGAGCGTGGCCATGGATCCCTCTCTTCTTAACCATCTTCTTCTTTTTCTTCTTTGTTTTTTTACTGCTTCTTATTTATTTTCCTCACACAGTGTGAACAAATGGATCTCAATGTGGATGAGCGCATGTTTTTTTATTCCCACTGGCAACAATAGAACCAGTGTGAACCCGCTGATCCTCCACCAGGCTGAAACGAGCAGCATGCGATAACATCAGATATCAAACAGCCAGGAGCTCCGACTATAAATCATCCCTCCTTATTTTATCACCACACCATAAATCGAAAAGGGGGGATTTCCTCTTCTTTTTGAAAAGTTCCCGCCTGAATTCACCCACTGGAGGAAATTACCCATGTGCTTGAGCTCTGCAGCTCGGCTCCATCAAAGGCTCGCCGCCAGCAAGCAGATGTGAAGCAATGAGGTTGACCGCCGTGTCATTAAACCTTCTTCCGTGGTTGTTGACAGACCCTGGGTCTGCCTCTTGAGTTGTAGCTACAGCAGAGGCAATCTCCACTCACACTCACACCCATCCTTGTTGTGGCCACCAATTGTCATGTATACAGTTTTGATTTGTATCTTTTTACACAAACTCTCACAGCACGCAAGTTGGAACGGTTCCTGCGCCGGCGTGAAAGTGGCGACCACATCGTCAGCGCTGTTGTTCTTCTGCGTTGGTTACGGGGTTGGCGAGGTGGAGTTGAGGAGTGTGCTCGGGCTTGCTGCTCGCATCGGTTTTGGTTGGGTTTGTCCCTCCAGGCCAGCAGTCAATCACAGGAAAACCACTCATCTCCACTTGAGGGCAATTTAAAGACCTGAGCACTCGGAGAAAGGCCCCACAGAATATACAGACTCCACACAGCAAAGCTGAGGACACAGTTTATACAATATACATTCACATACTGTAGTGAAAACTAGTTGGAAAGCGAGCTGGAAGATCTGGGCAAGCTAAAAGTGGTTGAAATACTTATCTAAAAGTTATAGAGATAAATGGTTGAAATACTTATCTAATGGTAATAGATCAATGGTTGAAATAGTTGGATACAAGTAATGGATACACTGTTAGCTTTAAGTAATGGATACATTGTTAGAATAGTTGGCTGGAAGTAATTGATACCCAGTACCATCAGTCGTGTTATATAACATCCAGTTTGAGATTTAAATGAACACATTTGTTGGCTAGTGTTGACGAAGGGGTTTTGGAGTTTCTCTGACAGGACTGTCGGGGTACAACAGAAACAGAAAGCTTGGTATCAAAGTAGGTAGGGGGGTGTAGGGATTCCCTCTTATCCTGTCTCCCCATCCCAACCCCAACCTGCCCCCATACCCCCAGCGTGTGGCCTTCACCCAGTCTCTAATGGGATTAGTAGGGGACTAATAGAATGGGAGACATGTTTGTTGGGCTCAACCAACTGCTCCCCTCTCACGCCTATATGCAGCTCTGTTCGGTGAGAATTACTTTATTTTCCTCTCTTGTAAAGCAAAAGGGGGGAGAATGTTCTTTTTACCCATAAGCTTAATAACGCCTAATCCTGATAAATTGTGCATCCCCACACCTGCCGTGTGCACATACAAATATATCTACTGATATAAGGCTTCAAAGCATATTAACAGAAAACATTTATTTAGATATACATGGTGTGAATGGTCAAATTAGTTCTGTCATCGGAAAAACAAGTGTCAGATGCCAAATTGCGTCAACGCCGATGAATCACGCCCTCAAAACGACAAGCAGGCGTACAGGCGAAGGGAGCGGCTAATTTAAGACGGCGCTCAATGATCTCTTTGTGCTTCTTCTCTTCGCAAGCTGCTTCTGATCATCAAAATATAGCGTGTGTGTGTGTGTGTGTGTGTGTGTGTGTGTTTGTGTGTGTGTGAGAATCCCCTCCATGAAGCTGTGTTATTGGACTGATAAAACATGAAACGTTATGAGCAATGCCCACAATAGCTATTAACATGAACGCAGCTTTTTGCCAACACAACATTCCTCTCGCGTACATCATTCTGACCGTTTCTAGTTGTGATGTCATGTACGGTTGCCGTCATCCGTTGACCGCTCAACGTCATCTCATCCCATCTGTCAAGAGTTTGCAGGAGTTGTCCACGGCGTTGTCGCTCTCACTTCTCCGCTTGTGTTCCTAACAGAAATGTCTCTGTTGGCAGGGAGTCCCCGTGCTTCAGCCTCGGCCTTGCACTTCCCGTCTCCCTCCATCATCCAGCAGTCTAGCCCCTACTTCACCCACCCAACCATCCGCTACCACCACCACCCTGGACAGGACCCCCTGAAGGAGTTTGTGCAGTTTGTCTGTGCCGACGGCTCGGGGCAGGCCACCGGACAGGTAAGAGAGAGCCTCACCCAGACTTGCTGATGCTCCGCCCTGCGCCTAGCCGGCAGGATTCATTCTTGTAGTAATAGTGCTATTATAAAAGTTGATGAAAGATCACTGAAAGAAGCAAAATATAGATGTATTAATATACATCTATATTTTGCAGCAAAATGTGTGTATGGAAGAAGAAAAAGGCTGCGGTAATGATTCTCATTTTCACAAGGATCTCTTTTAAATATTTTACTTTGAAAACCATGTTTGACTTTATGTGGTTTGAATTTTTTTTCTGGTATCCAAATTCAGAAGATTCCAGTGTCCAATATTTTTAATTAATCATCTATTCAAGTTTAATTTTTGAGGACGTTTCCTGAATCATGCGACGAAACCTGATCGATTCCTTCAGGCTTCGTTAATCCCCAGTAGTTGTAATCTTTTATTTTGAAATATGTGAATGTAACGAATCTCATTTTAAGTAACCAAATTTTTTTTGTACATGGTTTACTTACATTCTTTTTTTATCTGAATTTGACTGAACCCAATTTTAGCAAGGTCAATAGTTTTTTAAATATTGGCCGCTTTTCTGAATTTGAAAACCTAAATTGTTTAATTATTCATCTTGAAAGATAAAGGGAAATTTAAACCACAAACCAACAGATGGATTCCAATGCCTACCTTTAGAAGTCTCACTCTAAAATTCTTAACATAGTGCACAGCAGATGTTTGCATTGCTTTACAATGCAATATTCCCATAATGATATTTATGTCATTACTTTGAGTTCCCTCAGCGTATGCAAAAGGCTTATTATATGCTGTTGTCTGTCCACGTGTGATATAGAGAAGAGCACTCCACACACATCTGTTTACTCAGCTGCTCCACAAATCTTTGTATTGTCTTGTCTATGTCATTTTGCCGTTCGCTGTTTCAGACCATCGTTCTTCCTCCTCCCCCTCCTCTTCCTCCTCCCACGACCCTTTCTTTGATTTCAATTATTTTTTTGCTCCACCCAACCCCTCAGGCGTTGCAACCATTAGCAGGAGAGTGACCCGGTCACGGCACCCTCCAGTCAAACATACCTGTGTTGTGTCATCGTGTTTTTTCATCTTGAGCCGTTCACGATTTTTAGTCAGATTTGGTTGTTTGGTGCTGGTATCGTTGGTGGTGTTGTGCTTGTGTTGACGAGTATTCTCCCATGGTTTTTGATTTCTTGCCATCTTCTGGACGAACCCAGTCAATAATTTGCTCACCTCTCTCCTCCACCCACCACGGACCACTCCCCAGTGGAACCGCTCCCCTCGAGCTCAAGCTTCCACTCCCGTGGTGATTATTGTGTATTCACACCTCCATAAAAAGATGCCGTCCACATCCATCATTCCTTTGGTTGTTGTTTCCCTCCACTTCCCCTCCCTCCTTCCACCATCGCCTCCTCCCCCCACCCCTCCGTCATGGATATTCTTTTTGGACCTGGCCTCCCGAGCTGCGTCCTCTTTTTCATTCCGTGTCTGCGGATTGTCGCATGTCGTCCTCCTGACCCTGTTTGTGTCGTCTGCAGCCAAACGGGAGCGGCCAGAGCAAAATGCCAGGCTCCTTCTTGCTGCCTCCACCTCCCCCAGTGGCCCGCCCAGTGCCCCTCCCTATGCCCGACTCTAAACCCAACAGCACGCCCCCTGACGGCGGACTCTCCTCGCCCGCATCTCCGTGTAAGTGACCCTCAAAGAGACCGTTCTCAAAATCGAACCAACAACACCCCACCCCACCTCCCCCCCCCCCCCCCCAAAATAATCAGAACCCTCCAACCGTCTCCAGCGAAAAGACCGCTGCCATTGTTCTTCTCCGACTCCGCGCCATCATTGTTCCTGTGTATCCAACATCTGGCCTCCTTTAACCCTTTGGAAGGAAGGCTATGGAAGCCAGCACAGGACATACTGTGGAGCTCAGAGTAGATGGAGGCCTCCGGAGGTCTGGTTAGACCCGCCCTTCCTGAACGGAGTCCTGTGGTGTTCACCAGGGTTCTGTACTAGGCCCCATGGGGTTGAGCCCCACTCTGCGTTGTCTGGTGTGGAAGCCGCATCACCACCCTGGTTCTTCCTGCTCCTAGATCCTCCTTTCTTCACTTGACGGACTCATTAGCAAACCAAGAAAGAAATTGGGATTATTATTTATTGATTCTTACTTGTGACGAGCACACATGGGCAGTTAATTACAATGGACTCCAAAATATTAAAGTAGAAAATTGGTGGGAACGGTTTTAGTTGTGCTGGTTTTTTGGTTTAGCTGATTTTAGTTTATTGGTGCGATTTGTACTTATTTATGTCTGTTTGCTTGGTGTTACGCAGTATAGGGTGTGTTCTTAAGGTGCTGGGGTTGTCCAACCGTGGGTCTTTTTTCACAACACATTTGTCTTCCTCACCTGTGATAGGAGGGGCACTGGATGGAGCACTTCTTTTCTTTTTCTTTTTTTAGCTTTCCTTCAAAGTTAGTGTTTGCGTTTTACCCCCCAGTCAGCATCTCAAAGTCTTTTTTTTTAATGTCTTATGTATGTTATTCCAAACTTAGAAACACATGGATGTATACTGTGTATGTCTATCCACATAAAATCTCCAAATGATCTTTTCACTCTGTCTCTCTCCTCCCTGTCCTCCCTTTCCTTTCCTCCGCACAAACACAAGTCTGCACACTGCATCCTGAATCCCTCGGTGAGATTAAAATGCCGAAGTCCGTCGGGTGTTCAGACTGCCCTAAATTTGTCAGAGGCTTTGATGCTAGTGGATTTTAAATGTCCCTGACTGATCCTCAATGTCAGGATTCAGCCGAGTTTATCAGCGGGATTTAATCACTCGGGGAAGCTAAGTTTGCGTACCAGATTTTGGCAGACTTCTCTGTTGGGTTTTGATGGCCTCAATTAAATACTTCTGTCGTTCTCAATTGATTTATCTGCATCTTTTAATATTTACCGACAGCGAACAAGTGGGTTAACGCTTTACTTTTCACATGTTCAGGCAATAAGTTTGAACGTTTTCTTGGCTCTCGTAACTGTGTGGGAAATATGAGGCTACAGCCTGTTAGCTTAGCTTAGCATAAAGACTGGAAGAACAGGGAAACGGCTTTTAAAGGAATCTTTATCGACCTACTAGCTAACTAATTCACACGTTTGTTTAATTTGTAGAAACACCTAAATGAGAGTGTCGTTTTGACACGTTTCTTGGTACAATTTTATTTTGAGCTGCTGGGTTTTGCTAGCTTCTGACAGGGCCATGCCAGCCGCGCCCCGTCTTTGTGCTAAGCTAACAGGCTGCTTCGTGTTTGCCTACAGACATTAGAGCGGTATCAATCGCCTCATCCAGCGTTGGGTAAGAACGTGAATCTTCCCCAGAATGTCAACTCTTGCTGTAAAGCCGCCCGCTGTAAAGCCGCCCGCTGTAAAGCCGCCCGCTGTCTGCGCGTCACCGTGATGTCTCCGTTTGCTCCTCCTCTGTTTCCCCAGCATACTCCACGCCAGGCGCCACAGCTCCCAACAGGTTTGTCGGCATCGGATCACGGGACAACAACTTTTTGAACATCCCGCAGCAGACACAGGTAGGAGCGTGGGATAGCGGAGGGGAAACCTGTTAACTGTGTGGATGTTGACCAAAATAGTTCTTCCTCTCTGAAACTCTCTGCTGGGTTCCCTCTCGCAGCGCACCGCCATCGCGAGCATTCGCACATCTGGAGCCTGAGACCTTCTCCCTCGCTGCCTTTTTCTTTCTTTTTCCTCACTGCCTCTCCTTGCTTCCTCTCCTTTTCCCTCTTCCTCTTCACTTTCTCTCTCTTCCTTTTGATTTGGCTTCGTCCCCCTCCCCCGCCTCCCTCTTGTTCACTTTCTCCCACTTCGGCCTCACACTTTCTCCTTTTTTCACCTTCTTAGTTCTCTCTCCTCTCTCTCCTCCCCCCTTCCTCTATCACCACCAGTACTTTTCTCATTAGCGTTCCAACCACACCCACCTGGAGCCGGCTCTGCTCCGGAACACATGGAAACCATCTGAAAACCGCTCTGCCTATCCCCTCCCTTGTTTCTCTGCCCTCTCCCTTTCCCCCCTGCTCATCCACATGTTATTCACCCTCTCTCTTTCTCTCTTTACTCCAATCTTTATCTTCTTTCGCTGCCCCCTCTGGACAGATTATGTGTGTTCGCCCTGGTGTGTGACACGTAACTAACACACTATGGGGCCAAAAGTAGGCGGGCACCCCAGAACATCGTGTGTGATCGCGGAACACCTCGTTCCAAAAAACTCACGTGCGCCTCCGTTCTTTTGGGTTTCGGGCTTTCGCTACCCGTTCAGCCACAAGAGCCCCACAGGGAGGTCGGGATGTTTTGGACCAACACGACCTGTCAGAGATCCACGTGGGGGGGCAAGCTTCTCTCCAGACTGCGCCACAAAGTTGGAAGCGTGCTACTGACGAAAACTATCATCCGGGCCCTCAATCCAAACCATAAAAAATAGCCCCACACCAAAACAATATGAATTATGGACATGGCTTTTGCCCATCTCTGCCTGAGTGGGACATCGTGTCTGGTTTTACTTTTGGTGGCAGAGCCAAAACACACAGCATTAATAGTTTGCATGTGCCTCACAAAAAAGATTGATGAGCCACTGAGCAGTGATAGATCACCAGACAAAAGAGCGCGTCAGCAAGTGTGTATGTGGCGACTCCAGTGGGCTCCGTGTGCCCTCTAGTGGCAGATGTGAAACACTGCGAACATGAAGGGAGGAAACGAGACACCGACGGGGCCAGAGCAGGAGGGGACAGAGTTGTGGCCCCCTGGCATAAGTCACGTCCCAGCCGTCTCGTTACCCCCAGCAACCAGACGTGATGTCATAGCCAGTTGATCTTGAATTTGAGAAGAGGGGGGGGGGGGGGCGGGAAGAGGGGGATCACTGTGCTGCCAAGGATTTAGTGGGAGTGTTTCACGGGAGATAGATTGTGTGTGAAGGAGAGAGACGGAGAGTAACTAAGAATGGAGAAGTTACAATGCCCCACGGCCTGCTGGGCCAGTGCCCAGGGGAGTATGGGGGGGGGGGGGGGGGTCATCTAAACAAAAGGCTGCGAGTAGTTTCCTAGGCTCGCCTCATAGAATGTTGGCGCACTAGCACACGGCTCCGGATCCTGCAGGCCAACAGGCGACGGTGACCCACTTTCTTACTCCAAGAGACCCCCAACGTGAAGATGGACCCCCCACCCCGCTGCTGCTGCTGCTGCTGCTGCTCTTATCGAGACACGGTGTTCTGGCTCCAGAAGTAGACGAGATAGCTGGGCCGGTGGTTCTGTTCTGAGCCAGCGGACAAATTAATAAAGATAAAGCGTTGAAGGAGTGAAACATAAGAAGTTATTTCTGATACACTTCATATTTATATCTATTTTTGGACAGTTTAGAATCTGGGGAGAGGGTTTGACAAACAAAGGTCCCAAAGACAGAATCCAACCACTTTTTTTATAGACGACTCAATACATCATAACAAAATGCTGTGCAGATGTTGGTGTCCCCTCGAGGATGAATCCTTCTCCAGATACATAGTCTGGTGCATCTGTAGAATGTCTGTTGAAATTAAGCTTTCGATATTCGTGGCCTCTGATGACATACTCGATATGAAGACCAGTGCGACGCCACCAACCACGAGGACCTCAATTGAACGTAGTTAGTGCAACAGTGTCAAGAAAACGTGCTGGATTTGTGTCCGTGTTTTTCAAATGGGGGGGGGGACAATTTGGAAATGTCATTATTATTATAGAATATGATTTATAATGAATCTTAAATGCTAAATGCCAATCTGTCTTTCTGCCTACCAGTCTTGTTTGCACACACTTTACTGGTTTTGATACTAACATGATCCCCCCCCTCTTCTTTTCCAGTCTTGGTTCCTCTGACAAGATCTGTGCACCAACCAGCAACTAGAATTCTTTCTTTACAATCGGAAATAGAAAAGCAGAGAAACAACCCGCAGGTTAACAGCCGTCCTCCATCACCTCCACCCACCGACCGGCCCACACCGAAACACAACCGAGCAACGCAGGAGAAACGACAGCAGCACGGCGCTTTTTTTTAGAGGAACTCTGGACTCATTTATCCAGTCAGAGGTGAGGACCCGCTTCTTTTCTCCAGCGAGGCGGCGTATCGATGGAAAAGATGAACGGAAGGACGAAGAGGACGCCAGGATGAAGAAGGGGTGAAGGGGTGGAGCGGCAGCCAGCCGCTCGCTCCTTAGAATACACAACACCGAACCAGCAGGAGGAACCCGAGCAGGAGGAACCCGAGGTCAACTCCTCCTCCTCCGTGAGGACGCATTGTGTCATGAATGGCTAAGAAAATCAACTGTCGCAACAACAACAAACAAACAAACAAAAATCTGTTTTTTTTCCCACACAACATTTAAGCTCCACCCACAATGAACCCGTTATTTGGTTTCCGCCCCGTGCTCCTGTGATGTCTGCCCATCACCCAAAACTAAATCCAATTGACCGACGTTTCCTCTCCGTCCACTAGAGAGAGAGACCATGCCAAAACATATCTTGATTGAGGGTTGCACTAGAAGCTCGAATCAATTAACACTAATCGTAACGATGTGCACTATTTACCTACAGGCATGGTAGGTGAACCAGACTGGCCTATTAGGAGGTTTACAGAGGGGGGAAAGCCAAGGTGGCAAGGAGCCTCCGCGTGTCCTCAAACCCCCCCCCCCCATCAGTTTGACAAATCATTTGGCCTCCGCTCATTCTCACACCTCCACCCCTGCGCGTGCGACACACACACACACACACACACTTGCACAATCTGTGCCACAATCACAGCGCGTGTGGTACAATTTACTACGCACACACACACATACACACACACAGTTGCCCAGTCAGACATTTTTAGATTGTAGGTGGTGGTGTTGGGTTCTTTTCTTCCCGTTTGATATGCACACACGTGTCAGCCCAGTGAACTCACTCTACCTATTTGATTAGAAACGCCGTATTTCGGACTAGACAGCAGCTATTGGTTCCCCCCGTTTGCCCTCTAGTAATGTAGATGATTATCTCTTGTGTGTTCTCTTATTTGAATTTATTCCTTTTTGGATTTGTACTATTTTATAATTGTTTTGTATTTGAATGACAGCACCTTATAGAGACACACAGTGGGATGTTGAAGCGGTGTAGACAGGGTGGTCAGCTGACCTGGACCAAATAGTAGATGCCAAAACAAGTCAAGACGAGGTTTGACCTTTTAGGAAATGCGCTAGTTCTTTCCCTTGTTTTTCTTTTCTCTTGCCGAGATTGAGACGAGCTGACTCGGCAAAGAAACAAAATGAGCGAGAAGCGTGTTTTCCACAGTGTCAAACTGGTTCTTTTGTTCCCAGTGCCAGATGAACCAATTTGCCACCTACTGTACGTTGGAGGACCACACGATGCAGGATTTTGACAATCACAGGAAGCGTAATTTCTGGCGAACGTACCTGCTGAACCATACAGTTTCATAACAGAAAGCCCAACTAGCCTCATCTTCTATTTGGCCCAGGCCCAGCCGCTGCTTGTGCTGCTGCTGGTGGTGGTGGTGGTATGAGTGATAGAAGAAGAAAAAACAAAGCAAGGAGGTGGAAGGTTGCTGAAGACGGGACCCCGAGTCTCCCTAGAGTTTACCCAGTTGTTTACACTCCCAGACGGGCCGCTGCTCCAAGAGCAGAGGGCGCCACACTGCGGAGCAAAATGAATATGTGACATATCCGGCTGTTGGGACGAGGGCGCCTCCAAGGCCGCCGGTAGGAGGATCACCCATGTGCCCCGCTTTTTGTTGTTGTTTTTGTTTCGGTGCACAGGATCAGGATTATATGTCAATGCCCCCAACACACACACACACACACACAAACACACACACCAGCACTCCCCCTTTACTGTTGTGAATCGATGAGCCCTTGATGATCAAAATCTGCACTAAAACAATCATACCAGCCGACCTTGTGAGTTTTCATGAGTATTCGACCGCCACTTAAGTGTTTTTCTAATCAGTGGACGCATCACTGGGATGGAATTGCACTCGCAGAGCATCTTAAAGTCACCGACCACTATTACGCCCCCGCGACTGAATTCAAAGGGAAGTCTTTAAAAAAAATGAATAAAAGAAAAAACAGACAATCTGAGGAGGCCTTGATGCTTTTAATCGTTTTCACACCAATCCGCCCGCACATACTCCCACTGATTCTTACCCGTCAAAAGTAGAAAATCTCCCATCCGACCTCACAAAATAACTGGACTGCCTGGCCATGTTCTTCACTGCAGGGAAACACGACCGAGTCGTAGAGAGAAAAGCAGCTGTGCTGAGTAAAGGGCGTCAATGGCGGCTGAAGCGATTTCTTTTTCTAATCTATGGAAGTGCCTCTGTATTCCCATTATGCAATTTGTCAAACATGAATTCAGGTTCATTTTTCTCACGTATAAGCTATAGCGCATGGTGAAAAAAAAAACACGTCAGGAGAGGGAGACAACGAGAAGGAAACGGCGAAAAAGCTCCCTAGATAATCGCAAGCATCTTTATATATAATACACATATATATATTTATAGATATATATAAATTGTTTTTGTTTTATTTGCAAGATAAGCTCTGTGGCAGTCTAGTTATTTTTTGAAGCGTGGCGTACATCGCGCAGTCATAGGATGCATCGCAAAAAACAACCCGCCGTCTCCAAACCCACATTATTAAAACATTATGCGTGGCAAACACAACAATAGATGATAATAGAGTCGAGGATGATAATAAACAAAAAAAGATTAGATTTTGTTGTTTTCTTTCTTGTTTTGATGGGAAGTATTGTTCTTGAAACTAAATGATGTATGTCGATTGAGCCATGTGCAATGCCTTGGTAGAGGAATTGTGTTTGTTTGTTAGCGATTGTTTTGAGGGCGTCTCGAGAAAAGAGGGCAGAACCCTCTAAGGTTTCTTTTCTTTTCAAGTCCACGTGCTCCAGGACTCTAAATACAAGGGCGGAGAGATGATATCCCAGTCTTTGTTTGGGGAAATTTGTTTTTTTATTTCCTTTTGTTGTTGTTTTTTTGTTTTTCTTCTTCTTCTTGCGTTTATCAAAAATGTTGATTTCTATTGATTTTATTTTCAAAATGTGGGAGGGCTGAAGGAACAATTTTGCAACTCGTAAAAAATATATATCACTATGAAAAACCTGGTGCTTTCGTAAAGAATAAAGTAAATTCAATCTCTATTATACATAAATAGTAATAAACAAAACAAAAAGTGTTGTCATAAGAGCAAATTTTAGGAAAACATGCATTAGTCTATTTCTCTTTTCTTTTTTTGTATTTACCGATTGGGGGGGTTCATTGTTCTGAAAAAAGGTTGTTGTGACAAAAGGCACCCCACACACACACACACCTTTATACGGGAGAGAATGATGACACCTGGTCTGATGTAAGACGTCCAGTTGGCTCAGGGAGAGCGAGTTAGAGGCCTCCTCTGGTCAGAGGGGCGCCATCATCGATTCAAGTGCCCCCCCCTCCCCACTTTCCTTAACACCGAATCTCCCCCTGTAAATGATTATAAATACGTGTTTGGTGACGTAGTGTTATAGACTCAGAGCATCTAAAAGGTTGTCCCTAAAAAGTGCCTTTTGTTCACAGATTCCATCTCGTAATCCTGAGTGCCCATCTCGAAAGAAACAAACAAAAAAATACACAAAAAACGTCCCCCTCCTTCATACTTCTATATCTTTCTCTTCCTCTTCTTGGAGCTTTTTACGAGCAGTATACGTAGTACTAAAGGACATTGGTGTGATTTAGTTCCTCTTTTTATTGTTGAATAATTAGGGAAAGCATAAAAATAAAAAAAAAGCCACAAAAAAAAAGATATTTTCTGCTTCTCTTCCTCTGTATCTTGTCTTCTTCTGTCTTCTCGGACACTGGAGTAGTCTGTAGCCGCGTAACGCTCCCCCCCCCCCATGCCCCCTCCCTTTTCTCCCTTTCTCTGAATGGCGGGGTTGAAAAAAGAAAAAAAAGATTACGCAAAGATTTTGGTTTTTATTTTTTTGTCTGAGCAGAATGCAGTTAGCTCACATGTTATTCTTCTTGTCTGTACGCTTTCACATTGTATCACCATACCCATCTTCTTCCGCTTCTCCATTCAACAGCTAATGTAAGTGAACAAGTTACACCACGGGGCTCTGGGCTGTGCGGAGGACGACGGAGCTAAGAAATAGTCCTGTGACACATCACCTCCTGTCGGAGGGAGGAGAGCACTCGTGTAAAGGTCTGGGTTCGGCCGGAAGTGAGCGAGAGAGAGAAAAAAGAAAGAGAGAGATGGAGGGAGAGAGAGATGGTCAGTTGTGTTGCTAGTGTAGGCGGATGTGTTCGTAATCCTTTTTTTAATAATTGAATTTGGATTCTTTCTTTTTGTTGGTCATTGTTACTTTATTGAGACCTTCAATTATGCACCTTTCTAGTGGTTGAATGTGACCAGCTATTTAAATTGTATTTATAATTTTTTTAAATTTAGTTTTATGGACTTGAAGCACCTTCTAGAGCGGAGCGGTTCCACAGCTCAGGTCACAGGCTGAGCGCGGGCACGAGACGCTGTGCACGTTCTCCTGAGCCGCAGCGTCTGATTGGCCGAAGGGAAGAAGAAAAAGACGACCCAGTTCTAGAGAAAAGCAGCGGGGAAATTACACCAGCAACAGCCAGCGATTTACAGATTCCTGTGAAGAAAATTTAAAAAAAATCAATATTCAACTTTTTTTGTGATATACTATAATTGTTTCTTCATCATGCAAATGCAGCCAGCAGCAGTATTATCAAGCAAGCCTTTGACAAGAGAAAGCGCCACAGTTTGAGAAGCCATAGCAGAGACGAACGGGTCGCACGGGGCTGTGTGTGTGTGTGTGTGTGTGTGTGTGTGTGTGTGTGTGTGTGTGTGTGTGTGTGTGTGTGTGTGTGTGTGTGTGTGTGTGTGTGTGTGTGTGTGTGTGTGTGTGTGTGTGTGTGTGTGTGTGTGTGTGTGTGTGTGTGTGTGTGTGTGTGTCTACGTTTCTGCCCCTGCACCGTTCAAAGAGCCCAGTCAGACCATGCGGCTGAACTGTCCGCTGTTTTATTTTTACATTTAATTTTTTAATTTCCTTCGTTTGTTTTGAAGACGTTTTGTCGGATGCTGGGCGCTATGTTTAGTGTAGACTGAGCCCCCAAACCCACCTGGCCAGCCTCGGTCCTGGAAACCCCCCTCCCACCACGAGTGCTCCTCCTCCTCCTCCTCCTCCTCCTCCTCCATCAGACACACCCCCAGAGCCCATGGTGAAATGCATGTGTTAATTACAGTTTCTTTTCCATAATAATAATAAAGAAAAAAAAACAGTTTGAAAAGAGCAACACCTTCTTGATTGAATAAACGGATGTTCTTGGCTGTATCCGCCCATCTCGCCTGTGATTATTACCGTGTCATGTCAGCAGCTGGGTCTTTAGTGAAGAATGTAACATATTTGACGTAAGACAAGGACAAGTCAAAGCGTTGGTGATTATATGATTCTATACAGTGTTGTCTCCAGTATTATTATGTGTATCCGGATCTGTTTTCACGGCCTCCATGATGATGCAAGATGACCCTCAGAACCTGACCTGCAAACTTGTCAGGATCAAATTTATTAATATGAGATTATTATTATTCATTTCAAATGAAACGGCTTGACAACCCAGAGCAATTTCTCACTATTTTTAGAATGACGACGTGTAAATTAAATTAAAGAAATTATGAGTTAATTATTTAAGGAGGGATTATTAACGCAATTAGTTATTATTTAAGGAGGGATTATTAACTCAAGTTATTATTTAAGGAAGGATTATTAATTTGAGTTATTATTTAAAGAGGGATTATTAACTCAATGAGTTATTATTTAAGGAGGGATTATTAACGCAATGAGTTATTATTTAAGGAGGGAATTCACAACTTCGTCAGAATGAATGTGATGGGAAAAGTCAAAATTCCTAATTATCTTCCCCTTCAGGTTAACACTGTTGCCTCCGTCATAACTGTTTCCATTATTCCACACTGTTAGCGCTGTTAGCTGCTCTGCTTGCTGAAGAAATTCATTTGAAAGCTGCGTTAATATTTGTACATGTACTCTGGATAAAACTAGAATATGTCCAACATGAAAGGTGTCCTTCGAGATAACCCCGAGCATCATAGCTCAAATTCTGTTGGCACGTGTTTCTTAGCTCATTGTTGTGGTTCAGTCACGAGGCTCTCATCAGTGAGGCAGCAGGCAGAGGGAAAACAACACAATGTCGAAATTCAGATTAATTATTCAATTAGCATTTTTACTTTTTGATACATTTCTAAATAACTTTTCATTTCCGTGACAAAATGTATTCCTACAACTTTAAATGCGCCAAGCTGAGCACTAGCTGTATTATTATAAATAGTTATTAGTATGAATCATTTCGGCCTGCACTTGTGAAGACGTCGTGACCCCCAGCAGCTGATTTGGGTTTGTTTGTGTTCCAAAGCTTCCATCCACCGCATGCTGGAGTAGCAGGATTAACCCACTAGAGGGCGCCTGTTGACCCGGTGAGTATCATAACCAAAGGCCTCAAAGACGTTTAATGACCTCTAAGGTCACAGTATTGATGACCTTCAGACTGAGAGACTGGAGACATTCAGTCTTTATATTCAGTATTCAGATGTTCGTGGCCCACATTGAGATGAGCCGTAGTCAGTATAAGCTTCACAAAGGGGTTTACGAATTCGATGGGGAACCAAGTTCACATCGCTGAATGACGTCTTCTTACTGGCCGCTGTGTGTGTAGTTTGATCTCCTAACACTTTAATGTAGCCTTTAAAAGTAAAATGTGTCCTTGAATTTGTGTCTATATTCATCAGAAGCACATTTCTAAAGTTCAAAGTCAAAGATTGAGCCGCAGAGGAGCGTGGTGCATGTAATAAATGCAGAATATACTTTAAATATTCTTGAATAACCATATCAAGAATTAGCGAGCCCCCCCCCCCCCCCCCCATCCACAGGAGTAAAACACGAAAGGAGAACCAACATGACAGATGCAGCGTTCCGCACTTTGATAGATTTTCATCTCTGTGAAGTTGTGCTGCTTTTCTCTGATAAAGTTTTGCATCTCTGAAGTCGTTTTGCGCCTCTATGAAGATTTCCTTCACTTTGAAGTCACTCTGCGCCTCTTTGTAGTCGTTTGGATTTCCAACAACAAATAATACAATTTACTTAATACAGAAATTCTGGGCAAAGGCCCATGGGCCTGTACTAATAAACCAGCTACTAGGAGTGGCCAATCAGATCGCTGGGCCGCTCTGCCGGCCGGCCCCTGCTTGTCGTAGGTATGAGTTATTTAAGTGGAGCCAAACCATCATTGGCCGTAGATTCCAGGGCAGCACACAGCGCCAGAAGATTTAAACAAATTTTCATTTTGCTTTTATTCCGAATTTAGTCTATGCCTCATAACTTAGATATAAATAAATAGTTTAGACCGTTTCCCCGTTGGGAAGATGAGGTACAGAACGTTTACTTTTAGATGAACCTGGCTCTCATTTCTCTCCCTGAAGTGTTTTCGCAGCGATGTTACAGTGCACAAAATGAAATGCTTTTCTAGACACCCTCAACATGTTAGTAGCATAAATGTATGAAGTTGTTTATTCTTAACGCATCTTTTGGAACATATGTTGACCTAGAGAAAAATAATAAGTCACATGGGCCTGATAACCTGATCCTGCGAGACTCTGCAGATGGTTTAGACCGATTCATCTGGATATATTTCCACTGAACACGTGAGAACGTAAGTGTGGATTTTTAATCATTTTGTTTAACTTGTAAAATGTCTTCCCACATGTGGTCAAATGCTGGAAAACTAAACACTGTTGAAGTCTGGGCCGATAAAATAAACCAATTTGTTGAACGGAGGGAAGGAAGAAAAAAAAATACTTGTTGGATAAAATGGCGTTTACTTAAGGCTGTAAAACTACGTCACCGTGGCAACCAGCTTCCGCTCAAGACTGCATCGTTTGGTTGTTTTAAACCGTACGTTAAGTGGCACACACGATGTTTACGGGGAGTGTGAATTAGCACCAGAAGCTATCAGACAAAAAGAGTTCCACATCTGATGAACCTAAACAGGCAGGCACAGCATGTTTATGCAGCGGCTTCATCTGTGCAGCCACATGGAGATGAGGTGGTACAGAGGGAACAGAACAACCAGATACTTCTTTGTCAATTTAGTTTCCTTTAACCCCCCCCCCCCCCAAACAGACTGATAGACCCCAGCAACATGTCAGACACACATCGGTGCAGCACCGTCCAGTCCATCTATGGCCGTCCGTACATGAGGCGAACATACAAGCAGTTACACACTGAGAATGAGAATGTGCTTCCATACGATTCCAGCTACGCCATTAACAAACTTAAGAGAATGCAAAATTGTTTACTTTTTCAGCGAGACTGTATCGCATCCATCTGCACAGGCACACAGACATGTACTCACACACGCACGTCGTCGCAAACCCCCCCCCCCCCCTTAATGTCACAAAGCGTGCGTCTAAAATCAAATTATAGATCTCCCCGAGACAAAGCCCACACATTCCATTGGAATTCACGTGGGTGTTGTCATTCCTCCACATTTTACACCTCGACCTCTTATGATCCAAGTCTGACCCTCCTGCCCGCGACATCCTCTTTGTGTACTTTAAGCCTGTAACCCCACCCTCATCCCTTCCCCGTCCCCCCCACACACACACCCTCCCCTCTGGTAGGGTCGAGCCGAGGTTGGTAGCTGTACAATGAAAGAGGGGGTGCAGTCTTTTTATGCTGAGCTGAAGAGGGGAGGAGCAGGAGGGAGGAGCAGGAAGGCGGCGCCGCTCAGTCCTCTTCCAGTCCCTGGTTGAGGAGGAAGTTGGCCGCCAGGTTCTCGTTCTTCTCGCAGGCAAAGTAGGCCTGGATCACCAGGGCCTCGGGGAAACCCAGCGCTTTTAACTGTTGAGACAGACCGACGACGGGGAGGGAAGCGTGGCTTTAGAAACAGGATCTGCAGCACATTTCTAATAATAGAGGAAACAAATGTAGATATTTTCAATATTCACCCTTTCGATGGCTTCCTTCTCCTGAGGTGTAACCTGGATGTAATTGACAGGTGCGCCCTCCTCCCCGGCCGCCGCCAACTCGCCAACTTCTGGCGCCTCGCCGCCCTCTCCCACCGGCTCGTTCAACATCTGGATGAACAGCTCCTGATGCTGACTGATTTGCTGCGAGCAAGGATATACATTTGGTGAATGAAAAGTAACAGACAGATCGGCCACAGAGACGTGAACCAGCTGCGGACCTGTAGGAGCTGAGGATTCTCTCGGCCCAGTTGCTGGAGGAGAGCGGGCAGCAGAGTGGGGTTCTGCTGGATGGCCTGTCTCATGTGCAGAAACTGGGGCTGGGTCCGCAGGAATGCAAGTGGGTTCTCTCCTGCAAGGCGTGCAAAACAAACAACCATTTGAACCCAGCGGAGACGTCGGCCATTTCACACGTCTCGTCATTCATGGCCAGGTTGAGCGGGATTTAAGTTTCCAGTCTTGTTCATTCAGTTTAATAATATTGTCCACATTGCACCAGTCCCAGTCTGTGCAGCGATGCGCCCGCCAAGTGTGAAGTAGAGCAGATGAACGGTTCCTAATGGGACACTAATCAGATTTGCCCTCCATTGTAATGAGAAAGTGCACGACATCGCGGATATCTGTAAACCCATCCATCTTTTGCACTGTTTTGTATATATTGCATTAAAAGTTTTTAGCAGAGAAAAGTGGCAGATTGTTTCATAATAGAACCTTGAAACCATCAATAGTTGGTTATTCGGCCAATTAAATTATTTTTTTTAAACGATGAATAAAATTATTATTTTAATCGGCTCTCGTCCTAATTAACAAAAAGCCTGTATCCACGAGAGAGAACACTGAAGGAACAAAAAGGTCAACATTTGGTAGCAACTAACAAGTTGAACAACAGTGGCAGAAAAACATTGAGAGACCAATGAGTCATATGACGAGTCATGGCCTGAACTAGTTGACAGTCGTAATCTGTAAATGTGTCCAGGTCTTCAGCGTCACGTGCAACACCATGGGAGAACGGTTTTTTTGGGGGGGGAGAATGGGAGAGGTGCCTCACCCTCTGCTAAAGATGATGGGGCCTCTGTGGGTCCAGACTCGGGGGCCTGCGCTGGGGGATTACTCTCCTGGACCGGGCTGCTGGGGATACCCTGGAAACACAACGACAAGGGTCAACACACTGCTTGCATGCTGCCTAAGAACATGGAGAGCCGTGGGTAACTGACCGTTTAGTTCAAATTGTTAGATAATTACAACTCACTCTACCGGTGTGTGTGTGTAAATAAATCAGCGCTTCCCTGTACTTCGTTCACATATCTGGTCCAGCCAAACATGGAAGTCCCTGTTTGTGTCGACTGGCTAATGGCTGCCACTGCGCTCTTATCTCTGGCCAGAACAACAACGTTGTCATGGAAACAGTGCCCAAACTCTGGCTTCCTACCAGGTTAACCCCATTAACCGTCAGCTGCTGATTGATCAGCCATCGCCACCAGATTCAATTCAGTTTATTTTGTATAGCCCAGTCTCACAAGTTTACCTCAGAGTGCTTTACAATCTGTACACATGGACAGCCCGGTCCCAGAACTGCACATCGGACCAGGAAAAACTCCCTAACAACCCTCCACGGGACAAAAAAATGGAGCAACAGAGGAGGATCCCTGTCCAGGATGGACAGGTACAGATTGACAGCAGTGACACATTCCTCCATCATGATACACTTTAATTCCCTATAGATCTCCTTAAAATGTACCAAACAGAGCAAAGCTTTAGCATATGGAGCATTACGCAATTAAACTTTAAACTCGACTTCTCCACACTGTGAAAGCTGCGCAGGATGAAGCCGAGTCTCTGCAGCTGGTGATGGATGAAACTTCGGAGATGTGAGATGACGCTGGAGTTTAGACGACGTCTCGTGTATTTTGCATTTAGTACATACGTCGGAAATTACAAGTGGGTTACCACAATAGGCAACATAACACGACGGTCAGTAGGCACACAGAAGTTGAATATATAAAAACTACTTTTCATGTTAACCCAGAGGGACTCTTCAGACGGAGGACTCACAGTGAGCAGGTACTCCACCGCTCTATGGGGGTTGTTGAAACTGGCCCGTAGAGCGGCCACCACTCTCTCCCGTTCGTAGCCCATGGACATGATCTCGGTGAGCATGGCCTCGTACTCGGCTCCGGTCACTGAGAAGCAAACACAGCCCCAAGTTAGTTACTCTAAATATGTTGTACATTTGAAAGGTTGCACCCTCATGCGTGACGGTTAACTCTGCGGTTAGCTCCGTCAGCAGCGTTGATGCTGTTGGCGCCGTCTGCCGCTGTCATGTTGGAGTCTATAGATATACTCCAAATGTCTAATATATGGCATGTTTAAAACCATACATAAGACATTGTAACATACAAAATGGGCTAAAATATCAGCATGACTGATACTCTTTTACAGTCTCTATCAAGTAAGTACAACTTTATCTATAATAGGACCAATGGGAATCCCCGAGGCACCACAATGAGGGATGCTGCACTCGATTCAGTGTAAATATAGAACCAGCATGTACGTCTCTGCAGCCTGTGAAGTCCATGACTCGCAGCAGTTACAATTTGTGGCACAACAAATATAACCCACGTTTTACACAACAACCCAAAAGGGTGTGACGTTAACCTATTTAGAATACTCAATTGTCTGAAAGTACAATCTACATTCACCAACATTACGCTGACAGCACCTACAGCATAGAAACTGTTAACAGCGGTACAGCGTGCAAGTGTGGCAGACACTCAGGTGTTACCTACCCAGGGCCGAGGAGGCGTCCAAGCCCTGACCAGTGCCACTGGAGCTACAGGACGTAAAGAAGGGAAGTCAGACACAACACACTCCGCCGCAGAGAGAACTACATTTACAGATCATTCATTCCATTAAATAAACAATACGCTACATTTTAAGTGACATACTATGTTGAAATTAAAATACTCATCTTAGATATTAGAGATAATATCCAAGACGAGTAATAATACAACTCTGACAAGTTCTACCTGGCCGGTTGTGGTTCCGTGGCTTCGGCACTTGGCTCCTCTTTGGCCTCCTCGGAGGGAGCGGGGACAGCTGCCGGGGCCGGGGCCGGGGCCGGGTCTGAAGCTGGGGTTGGAGCCGGGACAGCTGTTGACGTGGAGCCAGAGTCCTGCGCAGGGGGCTTGGGGGCTTCCGAGGCCGGAGGCGAGGCGGCGGCGGCGGCGGCAGCTGCGGGTTTAGCCTTTGGCCAGTTTGGGAGAAGCTGCCGTTAAGACTTGTGTCTCGCATCCAAAACTGTCCTCTCCTGCCCGGGCCCGTTTTGTCCACTTGGCACACATTTAATGTATTTTGGTATCGTGTCCTGTTGGAGGTGCTAATGATCTGGCACCTTGTTGATACGTTTTTAAATGGAGGTCGAAGCCCAGAATTGTCCCGAACATGGCAAAAAAAAATACAGATAGAGACCGACAAACACGCACTTCTCGTGGTTGGTAAGCAATGACTGAGCAGGATTATTTTAACATGTGTATGCAATATTTTATAGGAAGATCATACTCATAGTGCCTTTGATAGTGAACATTTCCAAACGTAAACCTTAAATTCAGCCAAATAGGAAAAGTAGTACTACAATACAAATGCTACTCAAAGCAGTTCAAACAGAAACAACACCGTCAAAATCAATGTCATCAGGAGGAATTACAGTCGATCAACATCTTACCTTGGAAACCATCACCACCACAAAATTCTTCTCATCAATGTTGTAATCTTTAATGGGCGTGTCATCTTGCAGGATTTTCCCAGCATAAATCAGTTTCTGACCAGAGACAGGAAAGTTATCTTTTCCTCTTTCGGCCTCGATCTTCTCTTTTAAGTCCTTCACCTGAGGAAGAGGAGATTAATCATCATCAGCAACACACCGACGTTGCAGTCACTTCCCACTGCTTTTATTTTCACCCATTAATATCCAGACTCTTTGCACCCATTTAATCACTGACCTGAAAGTCACAGGACTTCGATTTTATACAAAGCACCTACGATTATAATGTCTTTAACAGACAGACATCATGGCTGACTTGCAAAAGTAATATGAGTAAGACCATATTACTTCACACGCAGCGCACCACACAGCATACGACATACGTAAAATAAGAGAGATAACTGTCGGAATGATATCCATCAGAGTCCCGTCAGTACCGCAGAGTGGGGCTTCCTTCACGTCGGCCTACTAGCTGCTTGTCCGATGATGTGAACATGCTAACAAACTTAGCCAGCTCCCAACACTGCTAGTTGTAATTAGCAGTGTCATACGCGTTAGCATTAGCAATGCCAACCATTATCGTAGGGGGGCTCGGGCTTGTCACTGAAGTGGCAGCACTGCGTTCCCGTTCACACCAGGTGTTGCCGAAGAGCGGCAGCAGAGAATCCACCCAGGTAGCAACTTGAAAACGAGTAGAAACCACGTCGGCACTGGCGGCGCGGTGACTTTTGTTACCGGGCTGCTCTGCTAGCTAGCCGGCTAACGTTCGCTCGGGAGGTTCCGCCTTGTTCGTGTGTTTCGTGCGTGTTAGCAAACTCCTCGCACGTGCCGTTAATTGTCACCGGTTCCTCGCGACCACGTACCACGTTACCGTGTTTAGGGAATATAACAAATACAACGTCTCCACGCAAAGTTAACAACACGGGTCCGTACAGCTGCTGCCGTTAGCTCAGCGTTAGCACGTTGAGCTAGCGGCCACTCACCGTTTGTTCGGGGTCTATCTCGATCTGAATCGTCTGCTGCTGCAGCGTCTTCAGCGTGATCTGCATGGCGGCGGCGGACGACTACGCTTCAGGCGGAGAAACAGTCGCTCGCTAAGCCGTTAATTTGTTTCTAAAGTTGGCGTTTTCCTGTGAGACAACGACAAGCCAAAAAATGTGTGTATCCATGAGCACTCAGCAAATCGCCATCTTTGGTGACAAGTTGGTGGTGCGGCGAGAGAACGCTCGCGCTCGGCCGGAGAGCACGAGACTTCCTGCAGTCCGACGCGACTTACTTTGAACACGAGAGAGACTTGTTTTATTATTATTTTAAAACCTAAAAATGCTCTTATTATATATAGTTACAGCAAATGCAATACAAAAATAATAAAATATGTTTACAGTCAGACTTCATTTAAGTTTCCTTTAGAATATGACCACCTAATACAGCTTTGGGTCCCGCCCCCGTGCCACACATTTAACAGGAGAGTCCGGTCAGATGTTTATCAAGTGAAAACTCGCGTATGAAAGTTGTTCCGTTAAGTAACATATAATTGATGGCTTTGATTTGCTTGCTTCAATAAAGTCAATGGCTGCATCTTTATCGAACCTTCATAACAAGTTGTCTAATTAAGCCACTGCATCTAACAGTTTTTGCACAACACTCAGAAATACCTGTGTAGAAATAAACTGGTCTGTGACACATTTTAGGTTGTAGGAATCAAGGAATCTGTGTGTCCTCAACGGGAGCAAGGCCAAAATCCTCCTCGTGCCAGTAGCTCTGCAGTGGCAAGCGTTTGGCAGACGTCAGTCAGGTGTCAGGACATTGGCAAGCGAGCAGCACTCGTTAGACACCCGTCAAGAAACTGCTGAGTGGATGGAGCCACATTTCCTGTTGACACCCATTGTTGTTGCGACAGGTCAGCTGCCGTAAATAAGTTGTATGATCATAGTATGGACTTTAGTTCAGTCACAGAGGAGCTGTGCTTTTTTGCCTTTTGTCAATGCCTAAGTATATAGATAGATGGCTGGATAGATAGATGTTGGCATTATTTATACTTAATAATTACAATATATATTTATAACTTTTGTTCTACACGTATAATATAAACAGGACCCGTTGAAATCGGATGGGGAAATGCAACTCGTCAACGGTGCGATTAAGACGATCTATGTAGCTTAAAACTGTATGCTTGTGTTGAGCAACCAGGTTCAACATTGTTTAATTGAATTAAATTCAGTTTATTTTATCGCTCGATATCACAATTTCTAAATTTGCCTCAAAGGGCTTTACAATCTGCACACATACGACATCCCTGTCCCAGGACCTCACATCGGATCAGTAAAAACTCCCAAGAAATAGAAAAGACCCTTTCACAGGGAAAAAAGGGAAGAACCCTCCAGGAGATCAACAGAGGAGGATCCTCTCCACAGATGGACAGAATAATAGATGTCATGTGTACAGAAGGAAGCATTACAGAGTAACAACACATTCAATGAATATGACAGAGTGTATGAATAGTACGTAGTAGGCATGGACCTCCGTGATCCATCAGGCAGTGGAGAGGAAGAGTGGGTGAGGGAACATCAGCAGAGTCATGGCATCAGACCCAGCCAGGTCCAATGGACCCTATGAGACGTGGAGTCACAAAGACTCCGGGGAGGAGGCTGAGTTAATAATGTGCAATGGAGAGATGGAAATTCATTCATAAGTAGAGTGAGAGAAGAGGAGTTCAGTTCAATTCAATTCAATTCAGTTTATTTGTATAGCCCAATTTCACAAATTACAAATTTGTCTCGGAGTGCTTTACAATCTGTACACATAGACATCCCTGCCCCAAAACCTCACACCAGATCAGGAAAAACTCTCAAATAACCCTTCAGGGGGAAAAAATGGAAGAAACCTTCAGGAGAGCAACAGAGGAGGATCCCTCTCCAGGATGGACAGAACAATAGATGTAATGTGTACAGAAGGACAGATTTAGAGTTAAAATACATTCAATGAATATGACAGAGTGTATGAATAGTTCATAGTAGGCATATTCCACGATGGAGACCTCCACGATCCATCAGGCAGATGGCGGTGGGGAGGCGGAGTGGGCGGAGTCTCAACAGGGCAGTGGCGTAGTTGCTAGCAGGAATTCCACGATCCAGACCTCGATGATCCATCAGCAGATAGGATCTATGCCATCTCATCGGGTCCGATGACCCCATGAGACGTGAAGTCAAAAGGACTCCGGGGAGAAAGCAGAGTTAGTAACGTGTGATTGAGAGATGAAAATTCATCCTTAAGGAGAGAAAAAAGAGGAGATAGGTACTCAGTGCATCCTAAAACGTCCCCCGGCAGCTATAAGCCTATAGCAGCATATCCAGGGGCTGGACCAGGTGAACCTGATTCAATTCAATTCAATTCAGTTTATTTGTATAGCCCAATTTCACAAATTACAAATTTGTCTCGGAGTGCTTTACAATCTGTACACATAGACATCCCTGCCCCAAAACCTCACATCGGACCAGGAAAAACTCCCAAATAACCCTTCAGGGGAAAAAGGAAGAAACCTGCAGGAGAGCAACAGAGGAGGATCCCTCTCCTAGGATGGACAGATGCAATAGATGTAATGTGTACAGAAGGACAGATTTAGAGTTAAAATACATTCAATGAATATGACAGAGTGTATGAATAGTTCATAGTAGGCATATTCCACGATGGAGACCTCCACGATCCATCAGGCAGATGGCGGTGGGGAGGAGGAGAGGGCGGAGTCTCAACAGGACAGTGGCGTAGTCATGAGCAGGAATTCCACGACCCAGACGATCCATCAGGCAGATAGGATCTATGCCGTCTCATAGGGTCCGATGACCCCATGAGACGTAAAGTCAAAAGGACTTCCGGGAGAAAGCAGAGTTAGTAACGTGTGATTGAGAGATGAAAATTCATCCTTAAGGAGAGAAAAAGAGGAGATAGGTACTCAGTGCATCCTAAAACGTCCCCGGCAGCTATAAGCCTATAGCAGCATATCAAGGGGCTGGACCAGGGCAAACCTGATTCAGCCCTAACTATAAGCTCTGTCAAAGAGGAAGGTCTTAAGTCTACTCTTAAACGAGGTGACTGTGTCTGCCTCCCGGACTGAAATTGGAAGCTGGTTCCATAAAAGAGGAGCTTGATAACTAAAGGCTCTGGCTCCCATTCTACTTTTTAAGACTCTAGGAACTACAAGTAGTCCCGCATTTAGTGAGCGTAGCTCTCTAGTCGGGCAATATGGTACGACAAGCTCCTGAAGATATGATGGAGCATCACCAATCAAGGCTTTGTAGGTTAAGAGAAGAATTTTAAAAGTGATTCTTGATTTTACTGGGAGCCAGTGCAGAGCAGCTAGTGCAGGAGTGATGTGATCTCTTTTCTTAGTTTTAGTGAGAACACGAGCTGCAGCATTCTGGATCAACTGGAGGGACCTAAGAGATTTATTAGAGCAGCCTGCTAATAAGGAGTTGCAGTAATCCAGTCTCAAAGTAACGAACGCGTGAACCAATTTTTCTGCATCTTTTTGAGACAAGATGTGCCTGATTTTTGAAATATTACGTAGATGAAAGAATGCAGTCCTTGAGATTTGCTTTACGTGGGAGTTAAAGGACAAGTCCCGATCAAAGATAACGCCAAGATTCTTTACAGTGGTGTTGGATGCTAGGGCAATGCCGTCTACAGAAACCACATCACCAGATAATTGATCTCTGAGGCGCTCAGGGCCGAGTAAAATTATTTCGGTTTTGTCTGAGTTTAACATCAAGAAGTTGCAGGTCATCCATGTTTTTATGTCTTTAAGACATGCTTGAATTTTACCGAGTTGGTTGGTCTCCTCTGGTTTTATCGATAGATATAGTTGAGTATCATCTGCATAACAATGAAAGTTTATGGAATGTTTCCTGATAATATTGCCCAAAGGAAGCATGTATAAGGTAAATAAAATTGGTCCAAGCACAGAACCTTGTGGAACTCCGTGATTAACGTTGGTGGTTATCGAGGCGTCATCGTTTACAAATACAAACTGAGATCGATCTGATAAATAGGATTTAAACCAACTTAGTGCCGTGCCTGAAATGCCAATCGACTGCTCCAGTCTCTGTAATAGGATGTCATGGTCAATGGTGTCGAATGCAGCACTAAGGTCTAACAAGACCAGTACAGAGATGAGTCCTTTATCTGCTGCCATTAAGAGGTCATTTGTAATTTTCACCAGTGCTGTCTCGGTGCTGTGGTGTTTTCTAAATCCTGACTGAAACTCCTCAAATAAACTATTATCATGTAGAAAGTCACACAACTGATTTGCGACCACTTTCTCAAGGATCTTGTAGAGGAAGGGGAGGTTAGAGATCGGTCTGTAGTTAGCCAACACCTCTGGATCCAGAGTGGGCTTCTTCAGGAGAGGTTTAATGACAGCTACTTTGAAGGAATGTGGTACATGGCCTGTTAGCAGAGACACATTGATAATATCTAATAGAGAGCTGGCAATTAAAGGCAAAACGTCTTTAAGCAGCCTCGTCGGGATGGGGTCCAAGAGACAGGTAGACGTGTTAGAAGTAGAAACCGTTGAAGATAATTGGTCACGGTTGATGGGAGAAAAGCCATCCAAATATACACCAGGGCATACAGCGGTTTCCAAGGCCATTCCACTTGAGGACTGATTGGCACTGGTTAAGGGCAAGAGATTATTAATCTTGTCCCTAATAGTTAAAATCTTTTCATTAAAGAAGTTCATAAAGTCATTACTATTGAGGTCTATAGGAATACTCGGCTCCACAGAGCTGTGACTCTCTGTCAGCCTGGCTACAGTGCTGAAGAGAAACCTGGGGTTGTTCTTATTTTTCTCTATTACTGATGAGCTGCTCTGGCATGACGGAGGGCCTTCTTATAAGTTTTTAAGACTATCTCGCCAAACTAAGCGGGATTCCTCCAGATTAGTTGAACGCCATATGCTTTCAAGCTTTCGTGACGTTTGCTATAGTTTGCGGGTCTGAGGGTTATACCAGGGAGCAAACCTCCTCTGCCTCACTGTCTTCTTCTTCAGAGGGGCTATCGAGTCCAGTGTCATTCTCAGTGAGCCTGTGGCACTATCAACAAGATGATCAATCTGGGACGGACTAAAGTTAGACCAGGAGTCCTCTGTTATATAGAGACGTGGTATTGAATCAAATGCAGAAGGAATCGCTTCTTTAAATTTAGCTACAGCACTGTCAGTTAGACATCTGGTGTAGAAACTTTTGACTAACGGTGTACACTCCGGTAGTATGAACTCAAAAGTGATGAGGTTGTGGTCTGACAGAAGAGGATTCTGTGGGAAGACCTTCAAATGCTCAATGCCACATGCAAGAACAAGGTTGAGGGTGTTACAGGACAACTACTCATCCCAGACAGCTACAGCCGACCCAACATCGTTTTTTACTGTTTCGTGGCATGTGCAAAGTGCCAACTGACACTGGCAAGAGGCTAAGTCTAAATGTTAGAATTTCCATCCATCCACTATCAGCAGCTGCTTATCCGGGGTCGTGTCGCAGCAGGCTGACCCATACTTCCCTCTCACCCGCAACATTTTCCAGCTCATTCTGGAGGATCTCGAGGCGTTCCCAGGCCAGCTGGGAGATAGATGGACGTGCCTGGAAAACCTCCAGTGGTATCCTGATGAGACATTTTATCAAACCACTTTTTGAATTGATGTGACTGCGTATTTCTTTTAATTTCTTGGGGTTCATTCTGTCAGCAGAGCATGTTGTCTTGTTCATCTCAGACGGCCATCATTTGTCTGAAGATTGCCACAGAGTGCCAGGTTGTGCCATGCTGTCAAGTAGGTGACGTGGTGGCTTTACAACAGCTTCATTATTCCATTGGACAATAATGGGTATCATAAAGGTGGTTTGCAAATGTCTCTGTTAATAATTACTAAAATAGTAAATATTAAATCCAGTCTCCTACTTTTATTTATGGTAATACAGGTCCTTTACTCAATGAAGCATGCGGAATAGGTAGTCACATATTTTCATGTGCTCTGCAAAAAAATAGACATGAGGGACTAATATTTTATACTCCCTAATAATTTAAAGCTAGTTTGTTATTGTTTTGGACCCACATAAACTATGAATGTTGGCAAAACATATAACCTCTGAAGCACAAAGTTTCAACATGATCCTTAATTGTCAATACTGAAGTGTCTCGTGAATTAAAGCTAGAAATTGGCGAGATAAACCGAAGTACTACATAAACTGTTGTGTTTTTTTATTCGGTTAGTCTTATCGGACTTTAGCCTACCCTTTTTTAGCGGAAGGAATACGATACACAGGTCTATAGTCTATTAAGCTTCACATGTCCAATGCCACACAACGAAGTGTACTCTCCTCAATCATTGCATCAAATTGATTAAAATATTTGTGCAGGATATTTTGCCAAGAGGGCATTTTATGAATAAGTGAATTTCACGAAAGACACAATATAGTGTTCAGTGATAGGCTATGATCTACTGCGATAATCAGTGCAAATTCCTGCAATTATCAGAAACTGTGGTCATTGAGAGTAAATGAGATTAACGTCATATGAATTTTCAAGATCAGAAATGTCCTGTCGACTGAATTAAGCTGCAGGCAATCGATCCATTTTGTAGCCTCAGGCCGTTTATTTTTTGCTGAAGGAGCCCCTTTCTGTTGTCATAAGAGCCATTTTGTTATTGTTTCGTTTAGTTTAACCTTACACCAATTGGGGCGTTGGGGTGCTGTCAATCCGGCAAAAGATCAATACAATCAGGAGGATCACTAGGTAAGGTGTGGCTGTCATGGCAGGAGAAATCCATTTTTGAACGTGTGATAACGTATGATAACCTGTGACAATGAACATTATCATTTATTTTATATATGGTTTAGGAAAATTGATTATGACGCTGTCTTCAGTTTTTCTGGGAAAATATACAATTATATAGAATTTATTACTTTTATGTTTGGAAACTGCATGTTTGGCTGCACGGTGGTGTAGTGGCTAGCACTGTCGCCTCACAGCAAGAGGGCCGTGGGTTCAATTCCCGGTCGGGGCGGTCCTTCTGTGTGGAGTTTGCATGTTCTCCCCGTGGCAGCGTGGGTTCCCTCCGGATTCTCCAGCTTCCTCCCACAGTCCAAAGACATGCAGCAGGTTAATTGATGTCTAAATTGCCCATAGGTGTGAATGTGAGACTGAATGGTTGTATGTCTCTATGTGTGCCCTGGATGGACTGGCGGCCTGTCCAGGGTGTCCCCTGCCTTCGCCCTATGTCAGCTGGGATCGGCTCCAGCGCCCCCGCGACCCTAATGAGGATGAAGCGGTATTGATAATGGATGGATGGATGTTTGGAAACTAGACATTTCATCGTTAATTGCACGCGTCTCTAAACTATCCAAACAGCAATGTAGTGGTCTTTTTTAGATAGGCAACGGGTCACTACATATAGTAACACGCATTTAGCTTATTAGCTGTATAGTAATAGTGTGATGCCAATAACATAAAATAAACAGAATTTAATTAAATTAAATAACACAAATAACACAAATAACAATGTAAAGGGAACAGAAGTGACACATATGGACAAAGCAGACCAGCTCAAAGCCATAGAACACTTGGAAAAAAAAGATCCAGGAAAGGAAGAGGTCAAAGACCGTCAGACACTGCATTTTTTTGTGAGCAGAATTTCTTTCCATGTTTATTTATTAATGTATAGGTAAATTGGTTAGTTCAATTCAATTCAGTTTATTTATTTAGCCCATTCTCACAAATTACAAATTTGTCTCAGAGGGCTTTACAATCTGTACACAAAGACATCCCTGTCCCAGAACCGCACATCGGATCAGGAAAAACTCCCAAACAACCCTTCATGGGGAAAAAAAGGAAGAAACCTTCAGGAGAGCAACAGTGGAGGATCCCTGCCCTAAGTGTATTTATTAAACCTTTTTTAATTGCTTAAACATACAGATGATGTGTTTCAATTGTATCTGAATGAGTTGGGAGTTAGTTTGAACATCTTTACCTGGATCTATATAACGTGTAAGTGTGTGTGTGTGTGTGTGTGTGTGTGTGTGTGTGTGTGTGTGTGTGTGTGTGTGTGTGTGTGTGTGTGCGTGGGTATGTGTGTGTGTGTGTGTGTGTGTGTGTGCGTGTGTGCGTCACTAAGAAAATGTGTCTCAGACGCACACTTTGTCTGTGTAGTTCTGCGATGTGGCCAGCAGGGGGCAGAGTTCGACCACTCACAGACAGTCAGTCAGCGCAACATGACCCGACAGAGAAGGAGAGCATGAAGCCAGAAGGTACAAAATGAGAGATTTCCCAAATCATTAAAAATCAGTATGTGTCACTAGTTGTGTTTAGTTTTTTGGTTGGTGCTTTATGTGTTTAACTGGATCTGACGGGAGAATGGAGAACCGGCGATGGTGATTAGGACATCATCGACATGGCCGCTGGATGGAAGATGGGTGAATGAGTCTCATCTTGATGTTATCATAATATATCAATGCTTTCGATCCACATCACCAAAGTACACTAACAGAATAACGCACACGTGTCTACCGGCTGTAACCCCTCCAGACAATCCTCCCAGCCGGCATTGCAACATAAATCTTTTATTGAACTACCCCCTGATCGATCGCTCAGCGCCAAGTTTTTTGTTCCCCTACTTCCTGTTGCTCCTTTATTTATCCTTTGCAGCGCACACGACCTCTTCCACACCTTCCGCTTGCTCATCGATGTTTCTCCTTCCTCGCTTTCTTCCCTGTCTTTTTCTAAAGTGGAGAAAATGAAGAAGAGGCAGGGAGGGGGGAGGTCCTAGAGAATTAAGGAAAGGGATGATAAGATGACAAAGAGGGAGAGGAAAGGAAGGGAGAGTGAATGTGTGTTCATCTGGGTTAATTCTCAAGGACAGAACTATTAGAGATTAACAACCAACCACCATGTTTTATTGAGACGAGCTGCGTTTTGAGGGCACATGGCCTCCAGACACAGACCTACTAAAAATGCTTTGTGTGTGTGTGTGTTTACTTTTATATTTTGTCCAGACCAAAGAAAGGTTGTCCTTTAATTAGAGATGCATGTCCACGTTTGACTTTACGTCTGTTCCATCGGGGCCCTGCAGATGCTCGATACTGAGTGACACCGATCGGGGAGCCGGCTGCAAACATGTATTTACTCCAAGAGGGGCTCAGTACGCCGAATCTCCATCCTGTCGGCGGTGAGTTCCACCATGACAGGATGGGGAGCTTTCAACAGGTTCCAGCCGGTTTGCAGGCGTGGTGGCCGGTCCCTCCAAGTCCACTTTTTGAAGGCCTCGTCCTCGTCTCGCTAACGACCTCCTGTTCCACTCGTCCTTGTCTCCTGTGGTTGCTTTTTGAAAACTGAGTATTCATACGTATTAAGATTCTGGTGTGGTCTGGTTTTGGTCGTGACCTCGTCTTCGTTCAGGTGGTCCTGACGACAGCGCTGGAGGAAGAAACTAATTACATTTCAAAGATTCTCATGATGGATCCTGCAGCAGTGACCTCTGTCTCACTTTAGTGAGTGCCCAACCTTCAGAGGGAAGGATAGGTCGAATGAGCTGGTTATAGTGGGACAGAGAGGTTAAATGAACTGGTTATAGTGGGACAGAGAGGTTAAATTAACTGGTTATAGTGGGACAGAGAGGTTAAATTAACTGGTTATAGTGGGACAGAGAGGTTAAATTAACTGGTTATAGTGGGACAGAGAGGTTACATTCACTGGTTATAGTGGGACAGAGATGTAGAATGGGCTGGTTATAGTGGGACAGAGAGGTTAAATTAACTAGTTATAGTGGGACAGAGAGGTTAAATTAACTGGTTATAGTGGGACAGAGAGGTTACATTAACTGGTTATAGTGGGACAGAGAGGTTAAATTAACTGGTTATAATGGGACAGAGATGTAGAATGGGCTGGTTATAGTGGGACAGAGAGGTTAAATTAACTAGTTATAGTGGGACAGAGAGGTTACATTAACTGGTTATAGTGGGACAGAGACGTAGAAGGAGCTGGTTATAGTGGGACAGAGAGGTTAAATTAACTGGTTATAGTGGGACAGAGAGGTTACATTAACTGGTTATAGTGGGACAGAGAGGTTACATTAACTGGTTATAGTGGGACAGAGAGGTTACATTAACTGGTTATAGTGGGACAGAGAAGTTACATTCACTGGTTACAGTGGGACAGAGAGGTTACATTAACTGGTTATAGTGGGACAGAGAGGTTACATTAACTGGTGATAGTGGGACAGAGAGGTCGAATGAGCTGGTTATAGTGGGACAGAAAGGTAAATGATCTGGTTATATTCTGCATTGAAATTGAAGGCCTTCCAGTCCGGTAAGAAGAACACACTCGGGGAACTCCCAAGGGGAAGCTACACGGCGTTGCCTCGCAACGTAGTGCTGTCAGTGTGTGGGAAAAGAAATTCAATAAAAAGCTGCTCTCTATTTGCTTTAAATCAAGATGGGTGTTTGTGAATGCAGTGATGGTGGAGTTATGCTCTCCATATTTGCATTGTATGCTTGTAAGCAAAGTGAATAATAAAAGAGGAATAGAGAATAATAAAGGCAATGTTTTGGTTCAGAAAACAATGCAGATCATTAAAAAAAAGACTCTTCTACATTTACACTTGTTTTTAGATTGTGTAACAAACTCATTTCCACTTGATTTATTCTCTACCGTGCCATAGTACCACATGGAACAAAACAGACTCACACATGCAAATTCATGCTCACATTTTTTTATTATTATTGGGGTGTCGGTGGCAGAGGAATCACTGACTCTGTCGCTCTGTTGTCTCTCCGTCCTCTGAGAGACATCCTTCTATTCTTCTGCAGGAACACCCCCACAGCACCACATCGTCTGCATAGCCACGATATGTCACACTGCTCCGTGTGTGTGTGTGTGTGTGTGTGTGTGACAGTGCTGCCACCAGTGCAATGAATGAGTCATGTGTGCAACCCACAGGGGTACTTGTTAATAAGAGACTTCTGAGGCCCATAAGGCCTACACTGTGGAACATCATTCTAATGTGTTCGTTGTGCTTCTGCTCGTTGAGCTCGTGAGCGCCGCGGAGCATGTCGGGGCGAAGTTCTCAGATAAATGCCCCGTCGGATATTAAAACACATTTGGGTGTTACGATCTCAGACACTTAGGAAGTAGGACCCAATTGCACGACCCGGGAGACAGAGATAAAGTATTTGTAAGTACTTTATTTTTCGGTTCTGCAGTGAACAAAATGAAAGCGCTCACGTAGTGAGGGATCAAAAACTTTTCAAGAGCACAACATAACCCGACCTGATCATGGCAAAAGACCAGGCAGACTGACAAGGAACACTGGAGACAGGGAATTTAAGCACATGGTAACAAGACACAGGTGGGACCAATCAGGGCGGGCTGACACTGATGAGCATAGGAGACAGGTGTGATGACAGGTGAAAACAATCAGGAAGCCTGGAATGAGAGAAAGCGAACATAAATGACCTGAACCTCTCTAGCATATCTGTCGGTGCACAACAGTACCCCCCCCTCTAGGGCCAACTCCTGATGGCCCAGGCTGATTGTAAAAGTCGTGGATAAGAGTCTTGTCTCAGATAAATGAAGCAGCTATCCAGCTTCTAGCCTCAGGACCGTAACCCTTCCAGTCTACCAGGAATTGCTTGCCCCTCCCCCTATTACGGACCTCCAGTAGCTTACGGACCTTGTAAACGTCACCCCCTTCAAAGAACTGGGGCGGTGGAGGGGGCTTGGAGGCGGGAACAAGTGTGCTCTCACACCGGCTTGATTCTACTAACGTGAAACGTTGGGTGCACTCTCAAGGTCCTGGGGAGTTGCAAGCGGACGCCGGGTTGATGACTCTGGATACTGGAAGCGGACCCACAAATCTCGGAGCCAGTTTCTTTGAGGCGACATGGGTGGTAAGTCTTTGGTAGAGAGCCAAACCTTTGGCCTGGACTGTAGGAGGGCGACCCTGCGATGAGCGTCCGCAACAGCCTTCATCCGAGCTGAACTTGGAGAAGAGACTGGCGAGCACCAGCCCAAACTCTGCGACAACGTCTGATCATGGCATGTGCCGATGGAACCATCACCTCTTCCTCGTTGTTAGGGAAAAGTGGAGGCTGGAAACCATTGACACAATGGAATGGAGAGAGACCTGTGGCCGCCGTAGGAAGGGTATTGTGGGCAACCTCCACCCATGTGAGGTGGTCACTCCAGGTGTTCTGGTTCGGGAGACGAGACAGCGTGGCGTAGTGTCTAGTTCTTGCTCCAGACCCTCCGACTGTGCATTTCACTGAGGGTGATATGCTGATGACAGGGTGACGGTGGCACCTATGACTCGACAAAACTGGTTCCAGAGGCGGATATGAATTCTGGACCCCTGTCGGAAATAATGTCATAACCGAATCCATGCATCCTGAATCGTGATTCATCATGACCTCTGCGGTGACTTTGGCAGAGGAAGCTTGGTCAATGGGATGAAGTGAGCCCATTTTGAAAATCGATCAACCACTGTTAGAACCGTAGTCTTGCCTCTGGATGAGGAAATCCTGTCACAAAATCCATCGAAATGTGTGACCAAGGCGATGGGGAATCGGCAGCGGCTGGAGCAAGCCCATCTTAACTTGAGATGAGGTCTTATTACACGCACACACGGACAAGCCGCTACATACTCGGCCACATTTTTCTTCATGGATGGCCACCAGAAACGTTGTTGAATCCTGAACATTGTTCTTGCTACTCCCGGATGCCACGAAAGCACAGATGAGTGAGCCCAGTGGATGACCTTGGGTGAAGAGCCTCAGGAACAAACAGCAGATTGTTGGGACACTCGCTAGGCGCTGGATTCATGACATTTGCCTCTTTAACGTCTGACTCCACTTGCCAGGAAAAGGCTCCGATCACCCGGTTAAGTGGAAGGATGGTCTTGGGCTCTACCGCAAGTGGTTCGGGATCGTAAAGCGAGACAAAGCATCGGGTTTTGATTCTGAGACCCGGGACGAAAAGAGAGTGTGAAGTTGAATCTACTAAAGAAAAGTGTCCACCTGGCCTGACGGGAGTTGAGACGCTTAGCCTTTCTTATATATTCTAGATTCTTGTGATCTGTCCAGACTAAAACGGTTGCTCTGCACCCTCCAGCCAGTGTCTCCATTCCTCGAGGGCAGCTTTTACAGCTAACAATTCCTTGTTTCCCACGTCATAATTCCGCTCTGCCGTTGTCAACTTCGCGACAGGTAAGCACATGGATGCATCTTGTTGTCTTCTGCAGAACGTTGAGACAGTACTCCTCCAATTCCCTCATTGGAAGCATCCACCTCGACCATAAACTGGCGCTGGGGATCTGGAATGGTGAGTATGGGAGCTGATGTGAATCTATCTCTGAGAAGTTTGAAAGCAAGATCCGCCTGGGGGTCCACTTGAAGGAACCTTAGGAGAAGTCAGAACATGCAGAGGAGCAGCAACAGAACTGAAATTCCTAATAAACTTCCTATAGAAGTTAGCAAATCCTAGGAACTGCTGAACCTTTTTCCTGGAGTCTGGTGTGGGCCACTGGGATACTGCACTGACTTTCGCAGGATCCATTTGGATATGATTAGGTGAGACTATGTATCCTAAGAAAGACACCTCTTCTGTGTGGAACTCGCACTTCTCTGCCTTGACATATAGCTGATTATCCAGTAGTTTCTGCAAAACTTGGCGGACATGGTTAACATGAGATTTAGCGTCTGGGGAGAAAATCAGTATGTCATCCAGATACACAAACACTGAAATATTCAAGAATTCCGCAAAACCTCATTCACAAAAGCTTGAAAAACAGCGGTGCATTGCACAGTCAAAAGGCATTACCAAGTACTCATAGTGACCATTCTGAGTGTTGAATCCAGTCTTCCACTCATCCCTTGTTTTATTCTAACCAAGTGATATGCATTTCTTAAATCCAACTTGGTGAATATCTTGGCCCGTTGAAGCAGTTCAAAAGCAGATGACATGAGTGGCAGAGGATAGCGGTTCTTCACCGTAATGTCATTTAGTGGACTGTAGTCTAAGCAAGGACTCAGAGACCCGTCTTTCTTTCCCAGAAAGAAGAATCCCGCTCCGGCTGGCGGCGATGGAGGCAGGATAATCCCTGATTTGAGTGAAGAGGAGATGTATTCATCCATTGCTGTTCTCTCAGGTCTCGAAATCGAGTAAAGTCTCCCTTGGGAATGGGGGCTCGGTAAGAGATCAATGGGACAGTCAAAATCTCGGTGAGGAGGTAGCGACAAGGCTTTAGACTTGTTTAGCTTCTTTTAAATCATGGTAACAGGAAGGTACCTTGTGTAGATCAGGATAGTCAGGGTGATCTATAATGATCCTACTAGAGTCTGTTGGTGCATTAACAGGTTGCAGTTTACACCTGCCTTTACAATCCTCTCCCCATTCCTTAACTTTCCCTGAAGGCCAGTCTATGTGAGGATTGTGGATCTTCAACCAAGGAAACCCCAAAATAATCGGGTGCTGAGTCGACTCAAATATATGAAATTGCATGCTCTCGGTATGGTCCTTATTTATAGTAATCTGTATGGGCTCAGTGCAATGGGTAACTGTGAACAACAAGCGGCCGTCTAAGGCACTGGCACTAACAGGATGAGATAGCGGGACAGATTTTATTTTTAGCTGTTTGACTAGGCCCCAGTCTATAAGGCTTTCGTCAGCCCCTGAGTCTATTAACACACCCTGGTCAATGGTCTGATTGTTAATACAAATGTCTACCTGAGTAACAGGTCGAGGAGGGAAGTCTGCGGAAACTTGCTCACCAGCGCCTCCTTTTGACTGGTGAGCACGATCTTTTCCCGGGCATGAAGCGAGTTGATGACCCGGCTGGCGCAGTAGAAACAGCAACCCTCCAGGCGCTGCCTCTCCTCCAGAGAAAGCCTGGTTCTTCCAAGCTGCATGGGTTCACGGAGTCATTCGGAAGTGTAGTCCTCAGATGGTCCGGTAACATGAGCTGGAAATCCTCCGCTGGCGCGCGACCCTCCGAGGCGAATTCTGGAAGCTGGGAATAACATCTCGGTTGCGTCGACGCTCCTCTCTCTTTCGAAGACGGTTATCGATCCGGATGGCCACAGCGATGAGGATTCCAGATCCCGGGTGTCTCCAGTGGAGCCAGCTGGTCCTTTATCGGTTCGGAAGTCCTGTCATGAAGGCGTCACGAGCGGAACATTCCATCCGCTGTCCGCTGCTGCTGTACGAAACTCGATGGCATAATCAACCACCTGACGGTTGAGCTGACGATTTGAAACAGTCTTTGCTGGCCTCCGTAGCAGGCGATGAGTGGTCAAAATGCGCCTCATAGTCTCTATGAAATCGGCCAATGAGTAACATAGTTCGGTGTCTCTAGACCATTCTGCAGTAGCCCAGGCTGCAGCTCTTCCCGTTAAATGAGACACAATAAACGCCACTTTACCATGCTCAGATAAAAAGCTGCTGGGTTGTGTTGAAAATGCCGATGTCACTGTGCCAGAAAGGCTCTGCACTGCGAAGAGCCTCCGGCAGATCTCTCCGGAAGAGCCAGCCGTAACGGGAGGAAACAGCCTGACCTGGGTCGTCAGCTGGAGTATTGACAGGCAAATTCTCAGCTGTGGATGACGTCACGGAGGAGCAGTCTGTTGATGAGTGAAAAATTATTCATTTGGGCAACCAGTTGTTGCATCTGTGTAGATAATTCTTCCTGAACCCGGCCTGGTGTCCTCTCAGCTCTTGTATTTCCGGCTGACTTTGTCCAGTTTTTCCTCGTGATGAAAATCGTCACGCCCTGTACCGACAGAGCGGCGTGAAGCGTTCTTGGGTCGGCTGGGTCCATAATGTGGTCAGTTCGTTCTGTTACGATCTCAGACACTTAGGAAGTAGGACCCAATTGCACGACCGGGAGACAGAGATAAAGTATTTGTAAGTACTTTATTTTTCGGTTCTGCAGTGAACAAAATGAAAGCGCTCACGTAGTGAGGGATCAAAAACTTTTCAAGAGCACAACATAACCCGACCTGATCATGGCAAAAGACCAGACGAACTGACAAGGAACACTGGGAGACAGGGGAATTTAAGCACATGGTAACAAGACACAGGTGGGACCAATCAGGGGCGGGGCTGACACTGATGAGCATAGGAGACAGGTGTGATGACAGGTGAAAACAATCAGGAAGCCTGGAATGAGAGAAAGCGAACATAAATGACCTGAACCTCTCTAGCATATCTGTCGGTGCACAACATTGGGGGGACTTGATGACAGAAAGAGTAACTTTTATAGTCTACATAGGAATTACAACACATTTTATATGTGGACCCTCCTTTTTAAGGGATCAAAAGTAATTAGACAAACTAACATCATCATCATTGTAATTGTCAATTTTAATACTTGGTTGCAAATCTCTTTTAGATGTTTTTTGGCAAACTCTAATCTGGTCTTCCTGTTGTTGAGGCTCACCAATGGTTTACATCTTGTGGTGAACCCTCTGTATTTACTCTGGTGAAGTCTTCTCTTGATGGTTGACTTTGACACAGATACGCCCACCTACTGGAGTATTCTGGATCTGGCCAACTCTTGTGAAGGGTTTTTCTTCACCAGGGAAATAATTCTTCTGTCATCCACCACAGTTGTTCTCCGTGGTCTTCCAGGTCTTTTGCATAGTGCGAAAGCGACCAGAGAGCTTTTTAAGGCAAAGAAGTGGAATGTCCCGCAATGGCCAAGTCAATCACCTGACCTGAATCCAATGGAGCTGCATTTCAATTCAATTCAATTCAGTTTATTTGTATAGACCATTTTCACAAATTACTAATTTGTCTCAGAGTGCTTTACAATCTGTACACATAGACATCCCTGTCCCAGAACCTCACATCGGATCAGGAAAAACTCACGTCTCATAGGGTCCGATGACTCCGGGGAGAAAGCAGAGTTAGTAATGTGAACCAGCTTCCACCTTCAGTCCGAGAGGCAGACACAGTCACCTCATTTAAGAGTAGACTTAAGACTTTCCTCTTTGACAGAGTTTATAGTTAGGGCTGAATCAGGTTCACCTGGTCCAGCCCCTTGATATGCTGCTATAGGCTTATAGCTGCTGGGGGACGTTTTAGGATGCACTGAGCACCTATCTCCTCTTTTCTCTCTCTACTTGTGGATGAATTTCCATCTCTCCATTGCACATTACTAACTCTGCTTTCTCCCCGGAGTCCTTTTGACTTCACATCTCATGGGGTCATCGGTCCCTATGAGACGTCATAGATCCTATCTGCCTGATGGATCGTGGAGGTCTGGGTCGTGGAATATGCCTACTGCCAACTATTCATACACTCTGTCATATTCATTGATTGTGTTGTTTCTGTGTTTTAATTTGTGTGTAATGATTCCTTCTGGTCACATTACATCTATTGCACCTGTCCATCCTGGAGAGGGATCCTCCTCTGTTGCTCTCCTGAAGGTTTCTTCCCTTTTTCCCCGTGAAGGGTTGTTTGGGAGTTTTTCCTGATCCGATGTGAGGTTCTGGGGCAGGGATGTCTATGTGTACAGATTGTAAAGCACTCTGAGACAAATTTGTAATTTGTGAAAATGGGCTATACAAATAAACTGAATTGAATTGAATTGAATTGAATATGTATTTTTTGAAGGTGACTTTGAGGCTTGCCCCGCTGGCTGCGTCCGTTGGTTGCCACGGCAATTGCGGATGCACGACTCCTGCAGCGACAGCTCGGAAGCCATGCTGGGTAAACACGGACTCCTATGGGAGCGGGACAACTGGTAATGACACCAGAGAGGAAAAAACACAACGCAAACACACACACACACACACGCACACACACACACACTCACATGAAGGAAACTCTCTGGGGACCGGGGTGCTTTAGCTGTTAACAACTCCATCATCTCTCCCTCCCTCTCCTCTTCTCACTTCTATCTATATCTGACCTTTCTAACCCCTGTATCTCCATCAGGCCTACAGGTTTCTCCCTTATTCAGCCAAAACTGGGCCACAGAGCACAACCCTATCCCAGCTATCGCACACACACACACACACACACACACATACGAAGAGAGAGAGAGAGTCAATGCTAATTAATTAGCTCTACAAACAGGTCTCGGCTCGCTCGCTCTGCGTGTGCGTCAGGGTGAGAGAGGGGCAGTGTGCCGTTAACTAACTAGTGTGTCGGGATTTCTTTTTCTGTCCTCATTTACAGAAATGAAGCTTGCCCCCTGAGTGACCCATATCTCGTGACGCAGGGAGGCGAGAGGGAGAGAGAACGAGATGGAGGGACATTAAAGAGAATCATCTTTTCAATGTACGCACGGGAGACATCAAACGGGCAGAGGACGGTAATGGGAGGGAGATGGAAGCCGTGGATGAACAGGACACAGAGAGAGAGAGAGAGAGACCAGATGGATGAGTGACGGCTAAACTAGTTAGGAGTTGGACTTTTCCTTGTACGGCCAAATTCAGAGCTCTGAAGTCGGATGGTGAAGCAGATCCTTCTTCTCCTCTCCATATACGGCCATGGACAAAGTAAAGCAAGGTTTCCTTTGAGGGGTCCACGTTGTAAATCCTGACCCATTTTTAGCATCTATCTCGTGTACCTTTTGCCTTTGACCTCTGCGGTTTAAAAGAACATTAGTAATGCAGGAATGAGCCACGCAGTTTCATTGGAGGTCATGTTTACAATGGACTGTCGGTTATTCCCCGGTCTGATGCCCTAAATACTCACTCGCACATAAAATATTTATTTGTGCCTAAAAAAAATAGCCCCCAACACGTGCACTATTTACTAATATGATGAAGTGATGGCTTAACTTGTCGGTCTTGGTCATTTACTGGGGTCACTCGTAGTGTTGAGCCCAGTTAGTTTGCTAATTGTTTTAATGCTACCACCTGCAACTTAACTGTTTTGGTAAACTTAAATTAGGGCCAGGTGATAATTCAATACAATCCTTTTCTGTCTTTCAACAGAATCATATCTCGATTAAATCTCACATCGAGATATCACGATACTCAAGTACACACAACTAGGCCAGGCTGAAGGTCTGCCTGGCCTCGGTGACGTCACAGGGACACCCGGGGGTTCCCCTGGCTCTCGTGGCTCTTGTCCAATGAGGATCAAGATTCAAGATTCAAGATTCAAGATGTTTTATTTGTCACATACACACCAACAAGTACTATTTACAAATAAAAACAACACAATATTTACAGTAGTGTGTGTGTGTGTGTGTGTGTGTCACAATCCTGATGGCCTGAGGAAAACTCAGTCTCTCTGTGCCTGCCTGACCGCAGCAGCTGAAACAGTCTGTTGTTGGATCCTGGTTCTGCACCTCCTGGTGGGAGTGTAGTTCCAATCTGCAGAGCCTTCCTGAGTTGCCAAACCAGGCTGTGATGCTTCCTGTCAGGACAAACTTTAAATTTCCTCAGCTGCCTGAGGTGCCTTGCCTTTCTCACCAGAGTGTCTGTGTTTGTTGACCATGTCAGATCCTCGGTGATGTGTTGTGGTCTGAACCAAGTGTCACACTCAGGTGAGATTTTAAAGTGCGTGTAAATGGATAATAATAAGCACATTCTAAGTAACCTTTCTCGGAGAAAAAGCTGATTATTTCGCACTGAGGCTCTTAATAAAATGAGAAGATACTCATACTTTTTTCAATTATAAAATAACCATGTGTTTTTCTGTGAAACAGCTCTGATCATGCCCGCTGTCCACCACCAGCTCCAAAGCAAACGGAAAAGGCAACGTGAGCTGCTCGCTGGGGAACATTCAGCTCCGAAAGAGCCAGACATTTCCCTCAGGAGTTGGTGGAGACCAAAACGGAGCACTACAAAGAATATTGGACTTGCATTTGCTTGGTGGACAGAAACACTCCAAATCAAAGCTGCAATCAGCGATGTGCGGGTCCTCGTACCTCCTTCGCACGTCGGGGGTGCCAGCCGGACGCCGGTACCCTCGGCCGAGAACGCAGGCCGCCGTTCGGGTGTTTGACTGTTCGTCATGCGAAACTGATTTTATTTTAGAAGTCGGTGGAGCTTTGAGTCTGAGTGAAACTATGCTTGTCGATATCCTCAGGCCGTGACTTGTAACAAGCATGACAAATCCGGGCCAGATTCATGCACGTCCAGCTGAGCCAAGAGGTGGCGCTCTGATAATGTGAACATATACATGCATCATGTGTATCTACGTAAACTCTAGACCACTTCATGTCAATTATATGTGAATCCGATGCGTTTTAGGCTAATTTGCTTTGGCCACTCAGAATCAGAATCAGAATCAGAATCAGAAACAGTTTTATTGCCAGGAATGTTTACACAAACGAGGAATTTTTTTTGGTGGAAGGTGCAACATTTGGACATGACAAACAAACAACAATCAACACGACAGAAAGACAACAAATAATGTGAAAGTGTTTGGGTGTGTGCTTCAAGTGGTGTGTTTTAGTTAAAAGTGTATGTTACGCGTGGCGTGTGTTTAAGTTAAAGTGCATGCAAATAAAGTGGCATGTGTGTGGAGGAGGCCTCAAGTTAAAGTGCATGTTAAAGTGACGTGTGGAGGAGGAAGAAGAAGGAGGAGGGAGGAGGTGGGAGGAAGAGGGAGGAGGAGGAAGAGGAAGGAGCGGGAAGAAGGAGGAGAGAGGAAGGTGGAAGAAGAGGTGGTAGTCCTGGGGTGACAGTCAGTCAGTCCCGGGTTCCATTGATGAGCCCGACTGCCGACGGGAAAAAACTTTGGTGTGGCGGGTGGTCTTTGTCATGATGGACGCAGCCTCCTCCCGAGGAGGGACTCGAACAGGAGTGTCCAGGGTGGGAGGGGTCAGCGACAATCTTTCTGGCCCGCTTCAGTGACCTGGAAGTGAACAGGACCTGGAGGGAAGGCAGGTTGCAGCCGATAACCCTCTCGGCCGAGCGGATGATGCTCTGCAGCCTGCACTTGTCTTTGGCTGTGGCTGCAGGGTGCCAGACGGTGATGGAGGAGCAGATGATGGACTCAACGATGGCTGTGTAGAATTGTACCATCATTCTCCCTGGCAGGTTGAATTTCCTCAGCTGCCTCAGGAAGAACATCCTCTGCTGGGCCTTCTTGGTGATGGAGCCGATGTCCAGCTCCCACTTGAGGTCCTGGGTGATGATGGAGCCCAGGAAGCGGAGGGACTCCACAGCGTCGACGGGGGAGTCACACAGGATGAGAGGGGCGGGTGGGGCTGCATTCCTCCTGAAATCCACAACCATCTCCACTGTCTTTAGAGCGTTGAGCTCCAGGTTGTTCTGGCTGCACCAGGTCACCAGGTGGTCAGTCTCCCACCTGTAGGCGGTCTCGTCCCCACCAGAGATGAGCCCAATGAGGGTGGTGTCATCCGCGAACTTTAGGAGCTTGACGGACTGGTGACTGGAGGTGCAGCTGTTGGTGTACAGGGAGAACAGCAGAGGGGAAAGAACACAGCCTTGGGGGGAACCTGGTGGTCCGGGAGCCTGAGACGTGTTTCCCCAGCCTCACGTGCTGCTTCCTGTCGGTCAGGAAGTCTGTGATCCACCTGCAGGTGGAGTCGGGCACGTGCAGCTGGGAGAGCTTGTCCTGCAGCAGGGACGGGATGATTGTATTGAAAGCAGAGCTGAAGTCCACAAACAGGATCCTGGCGTAGGTTCCTGGGGAGTCCAGATGCTGGAGGATGTAGTGAAGGGCCATGTTGACTGTGTCGTCTGCAGACCTGTTGGCTCTGTAGGCGAACTGCAGGGGGTCCAGGAGTGGGTCTGTGATGGTCTTGAGGTGTGACAGGACCAAGCGTTCAAAGGACTTCATGACCACAGAGGTCAGGGCGACGGGCCTGTAGTCATTGAGTCCTGTGATCTTGGGTTTTTTGGGGTCGGTGATGATGGTGGAGGCCTTGAAGCAGGCTGGAACGTGGCATGTCTCCAGGGAGGTGTTGAAGATGTCGGTGAACACCGGAGACAGCTGGTCAGTGGCGCTATGACTAGAATTCAAAATTAGCATATGAATGTCTTCAGGGTCAGTATGTTATGACATACGAGGACTATGGAGTAGATTAGATAATGTATGGCCGAGTTCCATCAACTTGCAATTTCATGGCGAATAGTGTTTCTTTGCCGGTCCGGAGACCGCACATAGTTTAATATTTTTTAAATCTTTCAAAGATTTTTCACGGCAAAGGTCTCAAGACCATACTGCTCGACTTTGGAATGAATCGGGTTTAATGTCTAGGAGGATTGACTGTTTTACAATTCCCAAAAATGTGAAAAATTGGCTAAAAATGCAGATGTTGAGGGATTGATTGCAGCGCCCCCTAATGTTAAAATATTGTGAAAAAAATAGGATACGTTTAGGGATGCCATGTAGACCTAGGCCAACAATTTAATGAGGATAGGCAAAGTGATTTTGAATTTTGGTGTCTTTACATATTAGACCACACCCCTTAGATGTTCATTGGACCATATCCTCTCAACGCAATTAGATATTAACAATCTCATAAAGATTATTAATGGCATTGAACCAATAATGAACCATAACAAGTTGTGTATGAATCGCACCTATCGTTTTGGAAAATTCAAAACGGTGGAAAATCTAAGAAGGCACATTTTATGGCCACCATTAACTAATTTGTAGAGCAGGTCCAAGTGAACCTGTATACCAAATTTCAGAAGAATCGGTCATAGTTTTCAAAAAAAGCAGCTTTTCTACCTATAGGAAAAAAATATTGTACCCAAATGCGAGACCTCTAAAATATCAACATTTTTACCAGTCCTGATATTCCTGTCAAATTTGATAATGTTTGGGATATGATAAAGGCCCCAAAACACTTTTGTTGCTAGAGAAAAAAATTCCTAGAAAAACAATAGGTTCCTCGACGACGAAGTTGTCACGAGGACCCTAATAATATATCTAGCTGCTTATCTGCTGGATGGGGAGCTCTCTGCTCACGCGAATCAATCTTAGGTCAAAACATGTGAACCACAGCTTGTTCCTCTGCTCCCTAGTGGCCAAAATAAGTCAATTTGTAGTCAACAGAATGCCACACAGTCTGAGTCTGCAACACCATTCAGCACACTGGGTCATAAATAATGTCTTGGTTTCTGCCAGTTGTGCCGTAAACAATGAGAGTGATGGCTTAAAACAACTTGACACCGGGAAAAAGACCAAAAGAAGCTGCTATGGAAATGCCACAGACATTAGACGAAGCATTTATTTCACCATTCTAGCGGGTTGGTGGTGAAAGGACGTAATAAGTACCAGAGAAAATGATTCTCATTAGTGAAGACATAAAAGAAAGCCAGAATTAAATTAAATTAAATTCACTTTATTTTATATAGCCCAATCTCACAAATTACAAATTTGCGTCAAAGGGCTTTACAATCTGTACACTTACGACATCCCTGTCCCAGGACCTCACATCGGACCAGGAAATAGTCCCAAAAAATAGAATAAAACATTAGCAGGGCCATGGCAGGAGGCCGTCCCACCAGGCTGGAGGCATCAGACACAGCCAGGTCCAATGGGCCCGATGAGACGTGAAGTCACAAAGACTCCGGGGAGCAAGCAGAGTTAATAATGTGTCCTTAACCCTTGTGTTGCCTTCGGGTCATTTTGACCCGATTCAATATTTAACCCTCCTGTCGCCTTCGGGTCAATTTGACCCGATTCAATGTTTAATGTCGGTGTTCTTTCGGGAGTCAACAAACAAACATAAAGTACCTCACACTTAAACTTGGAAAACAATATTAATTCTAATAATTTTCTGGAGATTTTAATAGCTGGGGTCATATTGACCTCAAGGGTAAAATATGTTAGTAAATATAAAGGTAACAGGAGGGTGAAACATTGAATCGGGTCAAATTGACCCGAAGGCAACACAAGGGTTAAGTAGAGAGAGAAGAGGATACAGATGCTCAGTGTATCCTAAACGTCCCCCAGCAGCCTATAAGCCTATAGCAGCATATCCAGGGTCTGGACCAGGTGAACCTGATTCAGCCCTAACTATAAGCTCTGTCGAAGAGGAAAGTCTTCAGTCTACTCTTAAACGAGGTGACTGTGTCTGCCTCCCGGACTGACGGTGGAAGCTGGTTCCATAAAAGAGGAGCTTGATAACTGAAGACTCTGGCTCCCATCTTACTTTTTAAGACTCTAGGGACCACAAGTAAGAATGTGTGTCCAAATGCCGTTGTAGCCATCTGGTGTCGCACAGTTTTATCACCACCACTAAGTGTTGTATCTGCCACGCAATCCTTACCGTTATGTAAGCTGCAGAGACTCTTCTGATAAGGAATGCCTCTGGAAATGTTCCAGAATTCTCCTGGCTCAGCAACAGCATGCTTACCTGGGTCACTGCTTGAAAAAGAGCTTATCTGACAGGTCATATGTTTTACATATTGAACATCTGCTCACCATCCGTTTTTTAGTTTCAGAGAGGCTATGATCTTATTCTTGATCTTTAATGCAAAATTGTTGTGGAACATTTTTTATTTTTTCGATAGTGATGTCATCCTATTATGTGTAGTTTGTGTCTAGAGTCACTGTTTTGTTTGTGAGAGACATACATTTCCTCCATTTACTTTTGATAGTTATTTAGAAACAACAACAACAACAACAAATAACATGGTTGATGCAACTTTTGCTGACTAGCAACTCGACAACTAACGACACACAGGACTAACGACCAGGCGGCAACTTCTGATCCTAAAAACAAGTGAAGTCGATGTAGAAGTCTTACATTTGCATTCTCTCTCCACTGACCAGCAGGGGCGACTCCCTCTGGCTGTATAGAAGTCTATATAAATGACTCTACTTCTCTCTTGATTCATTCCCTCTGCAAACATTGTAAACATGAGTTCATGTCTCAATCTCTAGTTTTAAGTCTTCTTCTATACTGCATGATCTTGATTTAGTAAATTATGGTCCATTTAGAGTCAAATACAACATAAAGTCCAGTGTTTGTTGAGCGGACGATACAATAAAGCTCAACAGGAAGTTCAGTAGACACTCTTTACACTCTGGTTCATTCATAATCAGTCTCGTAGTCTTAGCAGCGATTACTCAATCAGCTGATTGGGGGCGTGAAGGATGAATGAACCAATCGGAGGCGGAGCAGTTCTGTAAGCCAATCACAGCGTTGTTGGCAAACTTTTAAAATATGTTCTCCTCTCTGCTGCTGTGAGTTGTCATTTCAGCTCAAACCGATGCGACCCTCCACCCCCGCCAGTGTCTCGACTCCAGGGGGGTTCTGCCTTCGCACATATCTGCATCACTGATGGAGTCTAATCGCCAAAGACTTTGCACTATTCAAATATATGCAATTGTAATGAATTATTGTTAAACATCTATAAACACGTCTTTGCTGATTGAAATACTACGCACAGCTGCGTGAGAACGGGTTGACCCAAGTAATGATAAAGTAGGTACAAATGAAGGATGCAGCTTTATAACAACAATTTCATTTTCATATATCAATCACAGGGGGCATTTGTATTATATTTGGGATGCTTGGACTGTGACCTGACCTCATATTTGATCTTGCTTGGTTATGCGAACCGAGCGTGCGATTTGTTTGCTGGGTTATTATTGATCTTGTAGCGCTGAGCTCGCATTGATGGCTGTGTGGTGTTCATGGAGCATGCAATATTACAATGTTCATTTCCATTTCAAGTGGGATATAAATAACTGATTCCACCGGAACACTTTTGGTTTATGCTCGTATCAAAGGATGGCAATTCCCAGGTTTTTGCTGCAAATTTTGGTCAGCACAAGCGACCCCTTTCACATTGTATGTCACATTGTCATTTGATGAGTTGTAAAAATTATCAATTAAAGCCGTTTTAATGCTACACACACACCAAGCAGCACTTTTTCCCCTCCTTCCGATCTGCCATTCTTCCTTCTCTCGACGTTACAATCACCTCTAGTGATACCAAACGTTTTGGTCCCCCTGGTGACAGCTGAAAGGAGGGCGGAAGTCAAACACTTCTCAGAGGCTGAGCAAAATGTTTCCGCAGCAGCTCCCTGGGTGCCGCTGAGAGGCCGCCCAGAGCTGGCACCGACTTGGGGAAAAAACATTTCTGGTTTCCTGACAGCTCCATCTGGATATGGCAGAGTGTGATGCGAGGGTGTGAGCTGCAGCTGCGATGGATTAACCCTTGCCGAGATAATGACGGCCCAAAGACGAGGGGGATCCGCCGCTCGGATCGGCGGATGAGCTCAGTATCCCACAAGGACCACGCAGGGAGACGGCATGAGGCCCACTCGGGTCGTCTCGTTGGAGGAAACCAGAGTGGGGGGAGTGATGGGGGGCGAAGGAGAGACAGACTCTTAAAATAGCCGGCGTACAAGAGAGGAAAGCAAACAGTTAAGCTAAGTTGGCACACTCCAAAGCTGCCTGTTTGTGCTCTGCAATGAAACTCAAATTAAGATGATACCAAATATAATTGCATGGCTATATTTTCTGGCATACACTCTGTCTGGCAAGATACTCTGTAACGTTCTCCCGGGCTTGGAGGTGTTCAGGCTGAAAGTGTGAATTCACTTCAAGGTCAAATCAGCTTTTTTTTAACCGCTTCATGAAGAAGAAGAACTTTTATTGTCATATTATATATATACTATTATATATTGATATGAAATGTATCCTCAGCATTTAATCCATCCTGAGGTATTAAGGAGCAGTGGAAACACAGTGAAGGTCCCGGGGAGCAAATGGGGGTTCAGTGACTTGCTTATGGACACTTCAACATACAACTAACGGGGATAGCGGGGAATCGAACTCACTACCTGGCGGTTGCAGGACAACCACACTCCCCACTAAGCTACAACTGCTCTTATAGTTACCTTCGCATTGAAAATGCGGAAGGTTATGTTTTGATCGACGTGTATTTATTTATTTGTATGCGTGTTATTCGCATAACAAAAAAAGTTTTAAACCGAATCGCATGAAATTTGGTGGGATGATTGGTTATTATCCGGGGACCATTTGATTAGATTTTGGGATTGATCGGGTCAAAGGTCAAGGTCATGAAAAGGTCAACATCTTCTTGAATCGCATGAAATTTGGTGGGATGATTGGTTATTATCCGGGGACCATTTGATTAGATTTTGGGATCAATCGGGTCAAAGGTCAAGGTCAAGGTCATGGATAGGTCAAAATCTTCTTTTTACCATAGCACGGTCAATTTATATCCAATTGGCATGCAACTAATGCCAAAATGTTCATAATTCAATGCCCAATGTTGTGATATGCGAAGGTATGCGCTCTATCGAGTGCCTGTTCTAGTTGAATGTGTTTTTGTTACTCTGTAATGCTTCCTTCTCTACTCATGACATATATTGCTTCTGTCCATCCGGGGAGAGGGATCCTCCTCTGTTGCTCTCCTGATGGTTTCTTCCCTTTCTTCCCTGTGAAATGGTCTTTTCTATGACCCATGAATGAACATTCATTGGTGCCTACCAGCTACATTGAAAAATGGCTACATTTCCCCTTTTTTAAGGCAAAATGTCAAAGTCAGCAACCCACTGGTCGACGGGCAAAGCATCAGCACATCGCTGTGTGTCACGCTGTCAATGCTGCTACAAGTACACACAGACCTGAGGGTGGTTTCATGTGTCTGACACCAACTGGTAAAAACAATATGCAGTTCTGCCCACAGCGCTTTCCCCCATTTAAACACCGAGCGGTGCATTAACGAGAGAGTGGGGGGAGGACAGAGAGAGAGAGAGAAAAAAGGCCCCCGAAAAGAGTGGATTAAAGCTCTTAGATTAGATGGCATCTGGTGACCTCGGCTGCACAGAGAGCAGTCGGTCTGGTGTGTGTGGTGAGTGTGAGAGAGGCAGAGAGAGATTATGACCACCCGTCTGAATATGCATTAGAGATTGGTCCTGTGTCTCTTATGTGCACCGTGTTTGTGCGTGTGTCTGTGTGTCTGTGTGTAGTGGTGTTGCTGGTGGATTGTTAATCCTAATCCACTCGTGAATGTACACGCTCAGAAACCAACAGGCCATTAGTTCCCAATTTGTGTATGTGCCTCTGTGTGTATATGTGTGTGTGTGTGTGTGTATGCGTGATGTAAGTGAACACATCCATGTTTCCTAGTGTGTGTTTTAAGTCTATGCGTGAATGAGCATGTGCATGCGGAGACGCAGTTTGTGCATTCCTGATGTGGGAGAGTGCAATCTGAGAGTGAATGGGGGGGTTAGAGGGCCATTAGTGCATTAGCCCTGTCTGCAGACAGACTGGGGAAGGATGAGGAGAGGGGCAGTGTGTGTGTGTGTGTGTGTGTGCGCGTGTGTGTGTGTGGAGATTTCAGGGGGGAAAGGGACAATGGGGTTGAGGATTTAGCAGCGAGGATGAGGGGGATTGGGTGCATTAGTGAGTGCATGTGTGTGTGTGTGTGTGTGTCAGTGTGTGTGTCGGAGGGATTGACGGGTGCTGACCCATAAAAAGATAGCAAGAGTCAGCTGTGTCCTCTTCCTCTTCTTTTAAACTATTCCACGTTGAATCGACGCACCAATTATTATTATTGAGAACATGCAATAATTAAAAGATGCGATTGGCCCGAAGGCGTCAGCATCATCTGATGAACGAGCTCCATGCCACAGTTTGAATAGTCATTTAAGCTCTCATGACATTCCCATGCAATGAAACCGCATTGTCAGTTATGTTTTGAGCCGGAACATTTTAGAACGTTTTATTTTGACACATCACGTTTTTCAAATCATAGTCCGCAGACGTCTCCATAAAGTGGAGGTCGGGGTGGATGCTTGGGGTTGGATTTAAGACCTTCACCTAAGAGACCAGTGTTGTTATCATGTGTGACACCAAAAGTCAATAATCATGACTCAATTTAATTTGTGTCCATAATTTGAATAATATAACCAATTTATATTTTAAGCCAAACCCATGATGTTGATCAACCTCGCCGAGTAGTTTTGTTGCCTTTTCGTTTTGTCTCAATTAACGTTAATCACGTGTTTAAAACCTCCATTGTAACCTAAAAGAACCCAAGACAACTAATAGTGAAGTTCTATGGGAACTTAATTTTGTGAGCCGAAAATTAACTGTTATTTTATTTGATAAAAATTAATTAAGATGACATTTTATATATTAATTTGGTCAGGGAGTAAGCATTAAATATAGTGTATGTTATATAGTTGCACCTGAAAATTTATTTTTGAACGACAGTTTGCCAAGTTTATCTTGACCTTAAGATAAAAGATCAAAAGGTCAAAAGGTCGAGAGGTTCAGAAAGAGCTTTTAAGCAGCAACATCAGAACATTTACCATACAGGGGGCTTTCATTATAAAGTTGTTTTTGTACTCCTGATAGGAAAATAAGACTTGATTTATTTCTTTGTTTTCTTCATTAACATGTGCCAGCTGCTTTTAAGTCATTATAAAGGTGTTTTACAGTCACAATGACGTTATCATGGTTTGAATGTTGCATCAGAAAAAGTAGAGAACAGCCAACTGACTGTCATGGCAACACAATCTATCTAGAGTTAGCCACAATGAGCTAATGGTCTCATGAGCTAATGGTCATACCAGACCAAGTAAGGCCAAAGCAACAACATCCCAGAGTACTGACTTGAGTTATGAATTCCCCTTTTTATTTGTATGAGAAAGGTTGTTCTATTCTTTTCTTTTCAAACTCACAAAGGCCCATTATTATTATTATATGATGTAATCCCCAGCACTTTAGGGGATATCTTTTTTTGGGTTGGACACACTAGTTTTTGTTGCTACATAAATGTTTCCCTCAGACTGAGAATTGATATTGGGAGAGAAGTGAGGGGTGATGGAGGAAAAGCTAGCCAGGGATAGAGAGAGAAGAGAACGGGACTAGAGGCACTAACAGGGTGAAGAAAGTGAAAGCGCTAGTTCTCTATTATTCATGAGTTACAAAAAGCAGTGGAGGAGAAGGGGGAGAAGAGATTGCAGCTCTCCATCTTACCCTTGATTGGAGTCTTCTATAAGACCATCTGTCTCCAGTTGCTATCGGTCGCCGTATCTTTTATTTCCCCTCCAGGTATCTTGGTCCATCACTCATTTCTCTTTCTTATTCTTTGTTGTTCTTGCAGATTTCAACATAATGGTTTTGTATACATATCCCGGAGCCAGAGCTTCTATAGGAGGCCCAGAGAAAACTGTAAGTAAACAAATAAAAACTTTATTGTCATGAACCGAACAACGGCAGTTTCTCTGGCTCGCACAATACGGAAGCACAGCTCACAGGCCAGTGCTCTGTGGCACTGCTCCGGTTGCCACAAGAAGTCATATTGTCTCTTTTGATTTATTTCCTTAATAAACATTGTCAACGCGAGTTTATGGTCTCGATATCTACTCTCTTTCAATACAGAATGATGTTTATTACCTTCGCATTGAAAATGCGTAAGGTTATGTTTTGATCGCCGTGTATTTATTTATTTATTTGTATGCGTGTTACTCGCATAACACCAAAAGTATTAAACCGAATCGCATGAAATTTGGTGGGATGATTGGTTATTATCCGGGGACCATTTGATTCGATTTTGGGATCAATCGGGTCAAAGGTCAAGGTCAAGGTCATGAAAAGATCAAAATCTTCTTTTTACCATAGCACGGTCAATTTTTATCCAATTGGCATGCAACTAACATTTTCATAATTCAATGCCCAATCTTGTGATATGCGAAGGTATGCGCTCTACCGAGTGCCCATTCTAGTTTAGATTGTTATGGTCCATTTAGAGTAAAATATACCATAAAGCAGGGTAGTCTTAAGGGCGGGCTTTCTGTGATTGACAGGTTGCTACCAGAGCCGTCTCTAATACACTCCTCCGCATTCCAGATATGGAAACTTGCTTTCAATGGTTGCAAAAAAATGTCTACGAATTTCAGGGTTGAGTGCCCAACGTTCCTGCAACCCATTACATTGTTCTGTGTTGAGATGGTGCAAATATTTGAAATACTTGTTGAATATCTTTCTAATACACTTCTCTTGTGTTGATCTTTTGCATTATTGAAGTGTAAAGAAAATTGTTGATGTCAAAATACTCCAAGAGCCACACATGAGGTGGTCCTAGGTTCATTCACGCAAGCTGAATTTTTTAACTCAGACCAAAAAAGTGTGTGAGGCTGTGTCGTTACAGCCAATCAGCATTGAGATGCTCCCCCTGTCATCACTGACGTCATGCTGTTGAATCAGAAACTATGGAGGATAAGTGGATCTTCTGAAAGCGGCCGTCACACAGACGCAGTTCCTGGAGAAGGGGTGTGTGGCTACGGATAATATACAATATTAATATTAATATTATAAACCCAGACACGAGGGCTTGATGGTCCGTCGTTTGTGGGACTTCCTCAACATGTAAAGAGCAGAAAGTGGTTATCTCATCCATGGTGGACAGGCGGTAATGAACTGTTTCCATGGCGATAAGCCACGCCTCCTCTGGCGCTTTGAGCACGAATTAAGCGAACAATCACAAATAGTCCAGCGAGAGTTCGCTTCTCTTTTGGTGTGAACGCAACACGAAGGAGAGTGAACAGCCGCACTCCGCTGAAGAAAAAATTACCTTCAAAATAAAAACACAGGATCTTTTAAAGAAAAGGTGATCATATATATATAAAATGACGTGGCGGGGCCGGATTCAGCCCGCGGGCCTTGTGTTTGACACCTGTTCTCTTCAGGTGTCATGTGAGGGATCCTTCAGTGTCAGCAGCAGCTCACTGGGGGCCACTGAGAGGCCGCCCAGCGCTGGCACAGACTTGGGGAAAAAAACATTTCTGGTTACTTGACAGCTCCATCTGGATACGGCAGAGTGTGATACGAGGGTGTGAGCCGCGATGGATTAACCCCTTGCCGAGATAATGACGGCCCAAAGACGAGGGGATCCGCCGCTCCGATCGGCGGATCAGCTCAGTAATCCGCAGGGAGGGAGACGACATGAGGCCCACTCGGGTCGTCTCGTTGGAGGAAACCAGAAAGCGACAGCGGTGATTTTGAGTGAGGGGAGTGATGGGGGGCGAAGGAGAGACACTCTTAAAATAACCGAAATAGAAGAGAGGAAAGCCAACAGATATCTCTAAGTTGGCACACTCCAAAGCTGCATGTTTGTGTTCTGCAAAGAAACTCAAATTAAGATGATACAAAATATAATTTCGTGGCTATATTTTTTGGCATAGCTGGGATCCTTATCCATAACCAGGCTGATTTCCCAATACCATGAACACGAATGCTGATATTGTAATAAATATCGCATCGATCACTTCACAAAAGTCCCTAATTACCTTCGCATTGAAAATGCGGAAGATTATGTTTTGATCGCCGTGTATTTATTTATTTATTACCTTCGCAATGAAAATGCGGAAGGTAATGTTTTGATCGCCGTGTATTTATTTATTTATTGATTTATTTGTATGCGTGTTATTCGCATAAGTAAAAAAGTATTAAACCGAATCGCATGAAATTTGGTGGGATGATTGGTTATTATCCGGCGACCATTTGATTAGATTTTGGGATCGATCAGGTCAAAGGTCATGGTCAAGGTCATGAAAAGGTCAACATCTTCTTTTTACCAATTGGCATGCAAATAATGCCAAAATGTTCATAATTCAATGCCCAATCTTGTGATATGCGAAGGTATGCGCTCTACCGAGTGCCCATTCTAGTTTTTTATTTATTTATTTGTATGCGTGTTCCTCGCATAACAAAAAAAGTTTTAAACCGAATCGCATGAAATTTGGTAGGATGATTGGTTATTAACCGGGGACCATTTGATTAGATTTTGGGATCGATCGGGTCAAAGGTCAAGGTCATGAAAAGGTCAACATCTTCTTGAATCGCATGAAATTTGGTGGGATGATTGGTTATTATCCGGGGACCATTTGATTAGATTTTGGGATCAATCGGGTCAAAGGTCAAGGTCATGGATAGGTCAAAATCTTCTTTTTACCATAGCACGGTCAATTTTTATCTAATTGGCATGCAACTAATGCCAACTGTTCATAATTCAATGCCTAATCTTGTGATATGTGAAGGTATGCGCTCTACCGAGTGCCCATTCTAGTTTGTTGAAGTGTTTATTCGGCCAGGCATCTTTCAGGCGGTTCTTGAACACATCGTGTGTAACATCAGGAAACACAAACAAAACTAAGCTGAAAATTGCGATATTGTAAAACGTATTGCTATGTGTGCCTCTCCCTTTCTCCCATATTGTACCATGCTGATCAGATTTCATTCTTCTGTCTCTTTTCCAATTTCCAGCTTGAAGATTGGGTTGTTTTGTTTCGTATTTCTTCGCACCAACAAATGAGTTGGAAGTGGCATATCTCTTCTGTTGACGTCATTTTGCATTTGTGTTTTTTCCCAAAATGAAACAAATAAGATGAACATGTCACATCGATCCATAGATCTGACAAGAGGCCACTGTTGAAATGCACACGTTGATACAAAACACACAGAAAACAACCAAATTGTCTAAAAATCTTCTACTTTATTCAGTAAGAGAAATGATTTTTGTAAAACATTCAATAAAAAATGATCTCAATTTATTGCTCATTGTCATCTTTACACTAGGACTTGATCTGATGCATAATATATTTTTCTTCTTTCCCAAAGCACTCTCACAAGGAATATGTTGCTAGATATTTAGACAATATTTTATGCTGTCACTATAATAGTAATAACTTACATACGCACGTTCAGGTTATATAAAAACAAACCAAACAATGTTACAGTTGCTGAACAGGAAACAGAGAAGGGACAAGCGGGCTCAGGGATCCTCTCACGTACTTTTGGAGCAGCATTTGTTGCTTTTCCAGTTGTGAGAGAAAGAAAAATAAAAAAAAGTTTCAAACCGTTGAGTTGTGAGATCATGTTGGCAGAGGGAATAAACTGAAGCCTAACACTGGAAAAGCTACAAACCTTAAGCTCAGATTTACATGTCTTTGCGGAAGCTGTTTTAAAAGCCTACATGCATTAATCATGAACTCACAAAGCTATATTTTAACGCAAAGCTTAAAAGTAGCATTCTGTCAACCAGGAAACACACATTACACATTTTTAAATGAAATAAGCGCGATCTTGACTGTACATGTCGGTGAACCACGCAGCCTAAAAAACGGCTCCATTCGGAGTCGTCATGTTGCATATATGCTTATTGTTGAAGATCTAAATTATCTGGCCTCACTTCACTTTTTTAAAATTATAAACCTTAAAACATGTCGGTCTGATTGGATGGAATCTTTGACGCAGGAATTAGTTTTTTTGCAACCCCCTCAAATTCAGTGTTGACAACGAAGACATGCCAGCGAAATATTGCCATGTGCAAGCGCCTGTTACACTGTAGCGTGTCATGTGACGAGGAAAAACTACCTACCAAGATTTTAAAGATCTTTCCTGCTGACATTCGGGTCAAAGGTGAGCCAAACTCACAACCATCTACTTTTGTTTAGTTTAGTCAGTGAGTGAGATCGCATCATCGTCGCCGTGGCAGCGCACAGGTTTTGGTTGCTAGGTAACGGCAAGCGGCGCCCCTAAGCACCTTGGATAAAAAGATTAAAAGCGGTCCGGTTTTCCACACGTTTTATTTTTGAGACGCAACATGCGAACGGCCCCCGATGAAGTGCAGGTGGAAGATGGACGCCAGCATGTTTGATAAAAACAAACTCTTTAAGATTAGCCTTCGGGGGAAACGCATGTAATGAGACTCATTACAGTACCGAGATGATGTGAGGCTCCCCTGTCCCAAGTCATTTAGAGACCTCACATCCTTGACACTCCTCCTCATACACATTCTCAATCAGCAGCATGTGTGTGTGTGTGTTTGTTTTGTTGATCTTCTTGGCCTCAGACTTGCCTGTGTGTGTGTGTGCATGTACAGTATGTGTGTGCGTGCTTCACAAGCCAAAAGGGCACCTAAAAAATATATTCGTAATAATGCACACAAAAACACAGTTACAGTCACGCACACACACACAGGCCAATTCTGAGGTCAGTGGTTATCATGCCATGTATTTACATTCTGGTTTTAAGGAAACTGTGTCCAAGGCAGTGGTAGATGGTGACCTGGCAAGGTGTAGTCCAGAGGGGGGAGGGGTGGGGGGTAGACGTAAGACAGAAAAACTAAGGTGACCGAAAGGTCTCATCAATAAATAAATAAATAAATAAAGCAAGTAAATATCAATAAGTTAATAAGTTAAGTTAAGGGGTCTGTCTGTACATGTGTAGAGAGGGATTGTGTGTGTGTGTGTGTGTGTGCATGTTGTCCTCAGGGGCTGTCGCTAAGGAGGAGGAGCAGTAAACTCAACCCCGATGACGACCCCCAGAGACCGAGAGCTCAACACAAACAGAGCCGCTATGGAACCTCGTGACCTCATGACACCGGGGGGCAAAAACAACACCGTTTGCAGATCCAAGTCTCAAGAGGATGTAGATAGCCACGCTTTACTAGTCTCGCAAAACCAAACCGGACACACACACACACACACACACACACACAACTGTTGAAGAGTCGCTCAATTCCACTGTCGCGCTTGCTTGTTTATCGCTTGTCTCGAGGACGGCGAGCTGATCGGACCGGCTTCCGAGCATTTTTTAATATGTTTCACGCAACAAATCATGGGGATTCTTCTCAAAGTCGGACCTGTAACAGGACGGTCGTTTTTTGTCCGTGTTGACATAGTTATTAGTTAATCATTTGTAATTGCAGCACGCAAACCTATAACGATTTAAAATGGTTGACAATGACATTCAGAACGCCACAGCGGCTTGCAGTGTATGCAGACGACGCCACCGTGTTCGATAGCCGTCAGATGTGCAGCCAAGGACGCCCCCCCCCCCCCATCTGTTCTGTATGTTACGGTTAGTTGTTCGATAGAAAGTCTGGGGAATTAAAACCATTGTCTGTAAGCCAATACAAGCACGTATTTGGTGTATTAATATACTCTCTCGTCATTTAATTATGAATCATTATAGGTTTGTGTAGTTTAGTTTAGTTTGTCGACTACATACTTTTACAATCTATTGACGTTCAACCCCCCGCTGATCTGCGGTCAGTCTGGCAGTGAGAATGAGAATACAGTTTATTACAACTCATCAAAAATGGAAGAGAAAAAAAAGTGCTATGCACACAATGAAGAGTAGAAAGCGTGTCAACTGGCAGCTGCATAAATACCATATATCATACAGAGACATGTAATAGGAATATTGATCATCATATATCGTATGCAACCGCCATGGCAGGAATAAACTTGCAGTGGATGTGTGTGGTGGTCGGGGGCAACAACCCAGAGTTTGGAGTGTGTAAGTGTGTGTGTGTGTGTGTGTGTGCTTTGTTGCAGTGTGTGTTCGGGGAAGTCGGGGTGGGGGTGGGGAGACATCAGCTGTCGTACATTCAAGGTGAGAGGTTGGGGGGGCGTTGTCCCGCCGTGGCCCTCGCAGGCCGGGGGACAGGAGGGTCAGGTCCAGGGGCTCATCGCGAGGTGCGTGTTGGTCAGAGTGGTTCAAGGTGAAGGGTCGGGGCAGTGCTGGGTGGTTTCTTCTAGAGAAGGATGCACTTTCCTTTCTCCACCCACGGGTTGCTCTTCATCAGCTCCGGGTTCAGGAAGGGATCCTCCGGGATGACGTCCTCTATCCACTTTACCAAACTTTATGGAGAGAGAGAAAAATAGAGAGTGACTTTTTGCTATTCCAGGGGAAGTTTATCAGCACAATCCATCCTCTATCTACACTCCTTTTTCCATACAAGGTAAGAAAGAGAGAAGGACATTTCGCTAGTGTAATATCGTCAGCGTAATGTCGCTAGCGTTATATCGTCAGCGTAATGTCGCTCGCGTTATATCTGTAGTGTAATGCCGTTACCATAATATCGTAAGCGCAATGTCACTAGCGGAAAATCGGCACAGTAATAGCGTCGGCGCAATGACGCTCGCATAATATCGTTGTCATAATATCGCCAGCGTAATAACGCTAGTGTAATAAAGTCAGCGTAATGTCGTTAGCTAAATATCGACACCGAAATATCGATAGCGCAATATCGATAGCATAATATCGATAGCATAATATTGTCAGCGCAAAGTCGCTTGCATAATATCGTTGCCGTAATATTGCGAGCGTAATAAGAGTAGTGTAAATTCATCAGCGTGATGTCGATAGCGTGATGTCGATAGCGTGATGTCGATAGTGTGATGTCGATAGCGTGATGTCGATAGCGTAATGTCGATAGCGCAATATTGATAGCGCAATATCGATAGCCTAATATTGATAGCGTAATATCGATAGCGTAATATCGATAGCGTAATATTGATAGCGTAATATCTATAGCCTAATATCAATAGCGTAATATCTATAGCGTAATATCTATAACCTAATATCAATAGCGTAATATCAATAGCGCAATATCGATAGCGTAATATCTATAGCGTAATATCGATAGCGTAATATCGATAGCGTAATATCGTAAGCGTAATATCGATAGCACAATATTGATAGCCTAATATCGATAGCGCAATATCGATAGCGTAATATCGATAACGTAATATCGAAAGCGTAATATCGATAGCGCAATATCGATAGCGTAATATCGATAGCGTAATATCGATAGCGTAATATCGAAAGCGTAATATCGATAGCGTAATATCGATAGCGTAATATCGATAGCGTAATATCGATAGCGCAATATCGATAGCGCAATATCGATAGCGTAATATCGATAGCGTAATATCGATAGCGTAATATCGAAAGCGTAATTTCGAAAGCGTAATATCGATAGCACAATATCGATAGCCTAATATCGATAGCGCAATATCGATAGCGCAATACTGATAGCGTAATACCTATAGCGTAATATCTATAGCGTAATATCGATAGCGCAATATCGATAGGGCAATATCGATAGCAGAATATCGATAGCGGAATATCGATAGCGGAATATCTTTTGTGAATCAAAACCTTGAGATGGAAATGAAGTCCAATTCATGGTGGTGCTATTTGCTAAAGGTGTATTTAATTGTCTCAGGAATTGAACTTCTCATTTGTAAAAATACTAAATCAGTTAGTTACCGTGAACAGTACTTCGAAATGAATATACAGTATCTATTATGTTTTGCTTTTTATTCAGTATTGTTTCTTAGATTCACAACACACTGGTCCCGAATACTTCTGAACATGAAAAACAACGAGTCTGCGGACGCCTCGATTAATATGCCGCCGCCGCTGCAGTGAGAGCGTCAGACGGGCAAAGAGAGCGCTGAACAGAATCTAATGGCGGCCGCAGCTTCGCTTAATGATGCGACGTGCGCGACTGTGACGATAGCCCTCTAGGCAGCATTAGTTAATGAAGCCATATCACTGTTTTATTGCTGTGGGGGAGTGACTAACGCTGTCACACTCAAAGTCATTGTGTTCATGTAATCATTGTACTTATGTCTTTCCGTTGGTGTGTAATGGAATAACCCTCTGAATACTTGAGCTAGCTGGGGAGCAGCCGCTGGTTAACCCGAGGTCCACTCCGGCACTTTTTCCAATTCAATTCAATTCAGTTTATTTGTATAGCCCAATTTCACAAATTACTAATTTGTCTCGGAGTGCTTTACAATCTGTACATATAGACATCCCTGCCCCAAAACCTCACATCGGATCAGGAAAAACTCCCAAATAACCCTTCCAGAGCTTTCAACCGCGTCGCACGGCCTCCGTTGGCAGATGTGGTTTGCTCGGTAGTCATGGTGCCGTCTGTGAATAAAGCTGCCGGCTGCCACACCGACCAGTCACGTTTGATTTAATGTAAAGGCCTAATTTATGGGGAGGAGCTTTTTTTCGCTTTGTACATAAGAGTTGCTCTTTATTTACAACAATGCTGTTGTTACAGTGGTGGTTGTGCGTCGGTAAAAGGTAACAAAAGCACAACGAATACAACTCAATATCTCGGTTGTTTTGAGTTACTTTTAGACTGAGTCACGCGAGCCATATCCCTTTTCCTCGACTTTGTGCTAAGCTAATTCAGTTTATTTGTAGAGCCCATTTTCACAAATTACAAATTTGTCTCAGAGTGCTTTACAATCTGTACACATAGACATCCCTGCCCCAGAACCTCACATCGGATCAGGAAAAACTCCCAAACAACCCTTCACGGGGGAAAAAAGGGAAGAAACCTTCAGGAGAGCAACAGAGGAGGATCCCTCTCCAGGATGGACAGGTGCAATAGATGTAATGTGTACAGAAGGACAGATTTAGAGTTCAAACACATTAAGCCTAAGCTAATTGCTGCTGGCTGTACCTTTATATTTACTATTCAGCATAATAGTGGTATTCATCCTTTCAACTAATGAGCAAAAAAGCTTGGCTTAAAAATAAAAACTGAAATGTGTGAAACTATTGCCCTGAGATTCCCTGTCCAGGTGAACCCTGCCAATGTCCGCTGGGATTGGCTCCAGCGTGACCCCTGAATAGGATAACTGGTTTCAATCACCCAATGGAATTGTGTACAACGATAACACGTTTTTTTGACTAAAGGCTAGACACGGTTTCATTTCAGAGTTATTCATCACAGTGGCTTTTTGGGGCGATGAGCTCTTGGCTTGTGGAACTCGAGCCAACTCACTCAGTCACCGTTTTGGAGGACTTCTCTCGTTTGAAGGCCAGCTGGTACTTGAGGCTCTCCACCTCCTTCTGCATCTGGGGAAGGTCCATTTCATCCATGGTTGCAGCTCGATGTGGGGGGCTTTTCTACCTGCGTACAGCGGGGAGGGGGGCGGTTAAAGTTACGCAACACATAGCACTCAAGTGCAACCCTGCACATTTCTATCGGACTGCCACTCCTGAGCATCGCATGCGGGTCAGAGTAGTTTATGTTCAACAGGGAGGGAAAGGAGAACATGTTTGTTCCTCTCTGCCAAACAAAAAGGACAGCCTGTACTCACTTGCCCAGCACAGAAGAAACAGGCCTCTCTCTGCAATCTGTATCAGTAATGTCCATGTTAACAGCTCATATTCACCGAAAACTGTAAGTCGGTAGGAGTAGCCACAATTAACCAAAGACAGAATCCGTGCCTAAAGTTGAAGATTGAGTATTGCAGACAGAACACTCATGTATTTATCGTGAGTTTTACTCATATTATATGATAATGTAAGGTTTCTGCACTTGATGGATACCATCTTAGTTACAGCACGCTAACCAAGCCTGCCTTTACCCACAGAATATTTAGGACTTCACATAACCCGGCACACACACACACACACACACACACATATGTTTGGGTTAAAGTGAAATGTATTGTGTGGTACGGACAGTTTGCACCTCTATCTGGGTGGGTTGGCTGTAGCTCAGTGGTCACCAGGTTTAGCAACGCTTTACTCGCGTGAGTTTACTCGCGTGACTATTTGTGGCTTTTTGCTTCACTCACGCGAGGGGCGGGGCTTATCTCTGTGGCTTTAGTCCGTGGAAACGGTTACATTTTAAGCCATCCATCACGGAAGAATTAACCACTAGTTCTGCTTTACACTTGCTGAAGACATCCCACAAACGTCTGAACATCTAACGCTGTTTGGGTTCATAAGATTAATATCATGTATATATATTTATATACATAACATCACCCGTAGGCGCACACAGCTCGGTGACTTTCACTGACTACGTCTTAATAATCTCGCCATTGGGCGAATTCTCCGCCAAAATTGAAATATTTCACTTTGAATATTCGCTGCCCGGCGAAAAATTCTTATGCACGCAACCACTCGCGTTTGTACGTTGACTTTGCAATGGATCTACTCGCGCGGATAATTCGCAACGCTTTGGTGAGAACGCACCTTGAGAAAGCCAAATATGCCAGTGATCAACTCTTCTACAACAATACTGCCTCCATTCTCATCCGCTGCATCTTTTTCTTTCTCTCTCTCTCTCTCTCTCTCTCTCTCTCTCTCTCTCTCTCTCTCTCCCCACCTACGCTCTGTGTCCACTCTACCCTCTCAACAATACTCTTTCCCTCTTGTGTGTGCTAGTGTTTGTGTACCCTTGTGTGTGTGTGTGTGTGTGTGTGCGCACGCCTGTGCGAGTCATTTGAGGATTGGGATGAGCCGAGCACTTGTCTGATCTGCACTCAGAATCGATCCCACTGTGGTGCTCCAGCACCGAAACAACAATGCTATTGTATCGAATAACACTTAATATTACGCAATTGTCCTTCATGACAGTTAAGTGAGTGAGGGGGCATTGCGAGGCTGGAAATAGCTCCTCCGAATTCAACACCTACTTCACCGCATGGCCAGGCTGCTAATGAGCGGCACGATAGGCACGTTCAATTTGTATTTAAACGGCTCTGAAAAACTCTCAACGTCTATTTTGAAGTGATTGCAGAGTGGCTTGATTTGGAAAATATATATAGAACAGGAATCTAAAAAGATATATGCTTTGTTTTCTATATACTGTATGTCCCTGCCTCATATTGGAAAACAATGTTCCATACCATTCCCTCAGAATAGATATATTTTAGATGTAGAAAGAGAATGAATCGATCATAAAGGCCCGATCGAGACCAATCATCCGCAGTAAAAAATAAAATGTCCATGTTCAAACCCAGTCAAATCAATCAAGAGGGCTTTACCACTTTATTCCTTTTTTTACAGCCACTTTGAGTGGTCTCAGACTAGAAAAGAGCTATACAAGTCCAGGTCTATTTACCATTGAGTATATTAGGGTCCATTTTAGGGCTGCAACAACGAATCGATAAAATCGATAAAAATCGATTATTAAAATAGTTGGCAACGAATTTCATTATCGATTCGTTGTGTCGCGCGATTATTACGGCACTCAATAAGTCACGGAGTATAAACAAAGTTGAGTTGAGCGCAGAGCGGCGCAGGAGAAACAAGAGCATAGCGAGAGGGAGAGGAGAGACGGAACGCTGCGTTGTGAGAGCCAATCAGCGCTGAGCTGCTCCTCTGTTGATGAATCTAATTGGCTGCTGCTGCTCACGTGGCGCTGGATGCGGAAGTCATTCACGTCGTCGGAGACATTCATGGAGCTAAGTGCGCCTCCGGGTGACATTATGAACCCAGACACCAGGGCGCTACATGTCACTACGTGTGGCATTTCCACAAGAGTATAACGTAGAAAACGTGGTTATTTATTCCGTGGCGGATAGCGGAAAATATTTTTCCATGGAGAAAGGCAACGGAGATAAGCCACGACTCGCTGTGAGCGCTGCGCGTGCAGACACCATTTAACGGAGCGGAGCAGCGAGTGCGCTCTGATCGCTCTTTTAATGAAGTATCGATACTAAAAATATGCTAAATCACATCGTTTTTAACGTACGGGTACTTTGTTAGTATCGCTACACCGTGCAGCGTGACAGCAGCAGATGTAGCGGACTAACATTCAAGCTAACCCAACTTCCAAAACGCTGTGGACATCTGAACGCTGATTGGCCGAGACGCGACACGTCCATCAAAGATGTTTTATTGCGAAGAGCACCACTTCACATTTTTTCCGCGTCTCACTGCAATCTCAACGGCAGCGGGCCAGGTGAAAAAGAAAACGCGTCTCTGATATTGTTCAGGGGGCCACATGGGGACCACTGCTCAGGAGAGTAAAGCTGTCAGTCTGTTTGTGACGGGTTCATCACCATGGTGACCAGTGGATCTCCAGGACCTTTCCATGACTTTAAACCAAATTTCCATGATTAAACATTTTGTGAAAACTCTGTCTATACGTGACAAAGTGAGAAGATGTAGTATTTAAACTAACAATGAGAATTCCAAAGCATACCGTATATATACAGTGTAAATTAAAATTTGAATAAAACAAATTTGCAGTACTTTTCCAAATATTTTGGGATTTTATTTTTTTCAATTACTTTTCTAGGCCTGCTAATAGCCATTTAAAAATTCCATGACTTCCAGGTTTTCCATGACCGTACGGACCCTGTTTTGAATAAAGCGTTGAAAATTAAAGTGTTTTTGTTTTTTTATCCGATTAATCGTTTAATCGATAGAATAATCAACCGATTAATCGATTATCAAAATAATCGTTAGTTGCAGCCCTAGTCCATTTAGATTCAAATAGGCCATAATCTGCCTGATGGATCGTGGAGGTCTCCATCGTGGTATATGCCTACTATGAACTATTCATACACTCTGTCATATTCATTGAATGTATTTTAACTCTAAATCTGTCCTTCTGTACACATGACATCTATTGCATCTGTCCATCCTGGAGAGGGATCCTCCTCTGTTGCTCTCCTGAAGGTTTCTTCCCTTTTTTTTCCCCCTGAAGGGTTATTTGGGAGTTTTTCCTGATCCGATGTGAGGTTTTGGGGCAGGGATGTCTATGTGTACAGATTGTAAAGCATTCCGATACAAATTAGTAATTTGTGAAATTGGGCTATACAAATAAACTGAATTGAATTGAATTGAATAAAGCAGGGTATGCTTTAGGGCGGGTCTTACTGTGATTGACCGGTCACTGCTGCTACCAGAGCCATACACGGTGTCACTACGTCATTCTTCTGATTCCAAACATTCACTGTTCACTGGCTGCAAAAAAAAACAACAACATGGCGACGGCAAACAAATCGGCCAATCGGTGACGTAGCGATGCCTATTTATACTAAATATCGACAGGGTCCCATATGTCAATATTTCACAAACAAGAAAAAGCTGTGGCTCAATGAGGCGTGACGGGCATAATGAGTTAGTAAAGTGTGTGTACCAGTATATTTGTTCTGTGAGTTTGAGGTAAACACCAGGTGAAATATTATATGATGACAGGTGTGTGTGTGTGTGTCTGTACCACCAATATTGGAGAGGCAGAGAGAGGCTGAGATCAGGCTGCAGCAGCATCCTCCAGAGACGACAGAAGGATTGAATGCTTTTCTCATTTATTTTCGGTCACCATCTCCTTCATCCCTGTTTTTCACTCCCTCCCTCCTTCACCTTTATTTGATTGTTCCATCCATCTCTACATCGTTGGCCGTCTCATTTAGGAATAGAAAACTACATTTACTTTGTGAGCCCAGGACAAACAGCTCTGTAAGATGAAGAAAAAAAAATCACCACTTTGTATCTCAATTTAATATTTTCCAGTTTTATTTGAAGGCGAGTTAATGTTCTCACGTACAGAAAAACCCACATACTGCAGTGGGAATGCACCACATGCTACATTTTGCAATAGATAGTGGGAATACTGTGCTAGCATATGATTTCAAACAAAGCTTTGATGTCAAAGCAATGTTTTTATACGCTGACTCATCAATCTATTGTCTGTCTCTATTATACTGTCCCCATTCTCTCTCATCTTCCTTTCCTTCTCAAATTACCCCACCTCTCCACTGCTCAATAGCCACCCCGTGCATCTCCGTGTTTATCTTCCGCATAACAGCTGACTAACACCTGAGCAAACGTTAAGCTTCCAACCCGCAAGGTAACGAATGAAATTCAAAATCATGGAAATGAGGATTTCCATGTTTGTCTTACACCGAGAGGTTTAAATCTGAGACAGGTCCCCCCCCCCCTGCTTCATTCTCACTGTCTTCCTCTCATCGCTCTCTCGTATCCGTTTCCCATCTGTCCCCCACCGTCTTCCACGAGTGCCTCCGCACTAAGTGCTTTCTGTCCAGCTGTACAGATTTCAAAACACTTTCTCCAACACGTGATCAATCTCTCTTTCTCTCTGTTGCCCTGCCAGGAGCGATTATGGTTGTTACTGACAGCAAAAAAACTTCACAATAACGATACAATCCCATCACAACCAGCCGCCATATTTAAAAGGCACTTGTGTCATTTTATTCAAACACCAATATTTATATGGACACAATTAATATAAACCACTCTCATAACGCCTCATCTGTTTACTGTCACATGGCCGACATTGGCGCTCCTCAAAGCTCATCTCACGGCACTGAAGAGCACGTCCGTGGGAAATTATTTTATCTGCCATCGGGAAAAACCAGTCTGTTTAACCCTTGTGTTGCCTTAGGGTCATTTTGACCCGAATCAATATTACACCCTCCCCCCGCCTTTGGGTCATTTTGACCCGATTCAATGTTTCACCCTCCTGTTACCTTTATATTTACTAACATATTTTACCCTTTGGGTTCAATTTGACGCCAGCAATTAAAACCTCCAGAAAATTATTAGAATTAATATTGTTTTCCAAGTTTAAGTGTGAGGCACTTTATGTTTGTTTGTTGACTACCGAAAGAACACCGACATTAAACATTGAATGGGGTCAAATTAATCCTAAGGCGGGGGGAGGGTGTAATATTGATTCGGGTCAAAATGACCCTCAGGCAACACAAGGGTTAAAAGTGTCGGCCGTAGTCACCGTGACGTCACCCACTGCGGTTATGAATCCTCGAGTTTGGCGATTTGGCTGTCGCCATCTTAGATTTTGGTCGTTGCCGTCTTGGCTTTTGGCAAGAGTGAACTGAAGTTACCATATCGAGACGCCGCGTACTAAAGCAACCTGTCAATTCCAGCACGCCCGCCCATACCCTGTTCTATGGCCTATTTGACTCTAAATGGGACCGTAATTTACGAAATGACTTGAAACTAGAGAATGAGACCATGAACTCCATTGTTTACAATGTGAGGTAATAAATCTAGTGAGAAGTCGAGTCATCTTCTCAGCTGTTCTCTTTCTCAAAGCCAGGAAGCAGAGAAGTAGATCCCGAACCTGTGATGTCATCAGGTTTAAAGTCCGGGGTTGCTCCACGGACCGTGAACGGAAGACGTTGAATTTTCTTTTTTAATTTGTTATTCTATAGTAGTGTTCTCGGTTGTGAGACAGAACATGTACCCATAAACTCAGAAAATCACAGCAAAAACTGAGCGGCTCTGCACTGTATACCCGATGATATCACAAATGAGATTTTCAGCGCTCAAGTTTTTGGATTTGGGAGAGTTGTTCATATTTATTAATATTTTTGCACCGTCTTCTTAGACCATCAAAACAACGTGTATGAATTTAAAGAATGGGTCGCAGTTCCCCTTAACCCTCCTGTTACCTTAGGGTCAATTTGACCCCATTCAATGTTTAATGTCGGTGTCCTTTCGGGTCAATTTGACCCCAGGCTGTTTTTCACGGTGTCAAACATATAAGAAATATCAACTTTTTTATATATTTAAAGGGCTATTTAGGTAGTCAACAAACAAACATAAAGTACCTCACACTTAAACTTGGAAAACAATATTAATTCTAATAAATTTCTAGAGGTTTTAATTGCTGGGGTCAAATTGACCCCGAGGGTAGAATATGTCAGGAAATATAAAGGTAACAGGAGGGTTAAACATTGAATGGGGTCAAATTGACCCTACGGTAACAGGAGGGTTAAACACACGCTGAGGCACTCGAGAATGTTATAAATGTGGCATTGGTAATAAACCAAAAGAATCAGTCAGCCGCAGACATTTTGAGGAGACGCCTGTGCTAAAGTTCACGGTGATCCATCTCGTCGTTTTGAGCTATTACAGTCCGGACCGGAGTGGTGGACTGTGGAAATGACAAACCGGCTGTCGACGTCGCCATCCCCGGAGTCACGCTGCTAGTATAATGGAAACACACAAAAGAAATAGATGTATTATTCCTCATCTGCTGCACTGGATCCCTGTGCACTGTGTGACGTATTGTCCTCAACCAAGTCGATGAGTCACTGTAGAGAAAAAGGTCCAGTCGATTTCTACATGATCCGTCAGTGCCCTGTGCTTTGCATGACATCCGACTTGTGAAACACAGCGCAGGCATGCCAGTGATGCTCATTTCTCCAGCATGTGTACTCTGATACGTCAATAATTGGCTGAAGTAAATTTGCCAATGTGAAGCTATAGCAGAGCTGCAGCGCGGGGCGTTTGTTCAGTGGTGAACTGCAGCGGACGTGGAGCTTTAAGGGAGGTTGGGGTTGCCTGAAGTTTTGTGCTCTGGAATTATGGAAGACGACGGACCAGTTAATTACATTTGCTTTATTAAAAACTATTCTTTGAGATCTTCTAATCAAACTTTGTTCTCCTTTTTTTCCCTTCATCTCTGCCTGAAGGCAATTCAGGCCAAATCCGATATCTCCAGCGTGTTTTCTCAGGAATAATTAACAACTCTCTGAGCCTCTGAAAATATGGTGTTCTGTCGGCATCCAAAAGACTGCTGCTTGACATGTTTGGGTGTGTGTGTGTGGTGGGGGGGCTGTGGGGTGGTTGTTGTTTTTTGGGGGGGGTGGGATCGGGGTGGGGTGCCATGTAATGTAGGTTCCGTGGTGATTTGGGTCAAAAGCATCCAGAGATTAACCTCCCCCCCCCTTACAAAGTAATACACTGTACGTGTGTGCGTAACGGCGGAGCAGGTGTGGCGCGCCGCTACAGCACTAATGCTCAATGCGTTGAATCGCTCCGTCTGACTCTATGGTCGACGATGGCGATGGCGGCTTGAAGGAGAAAACCAAAAGGTGAGGGGCACGTCTGAAAAGTGAGCGAGTGAAAGAGGTGCCGGCGTAAGAGAGAGGGATCGCAAGGCAGGAAGAGACGGATGAAGGGAAACAGAGGGAGAGAGTGTCACTATAGCTACTGCATTGTAAATAGAGACTAAAAATAGAAATGGACAGGCAGAGCTCCCCTGACCGGCCGAGAGTGGAGGCAAAGAAAGAAGGAAGGGGCTCCTCGTTCAGACGCTGCTGAGGGAAATAAATGGCAGACGCTGACAGACTTTTCACAACCAGCCGGTCCGTTACGACACTCCAATGAGCCCGGAGGCAGCTGGCATCAGTCCAGCTCATATCACACCAGCACGGCCCCGCCAACATGGGACCGGGGCCAATCGATCGGATCGGCTCGATATCGGCCTGGACTAACAACTTTGATTCAACCATACAGTAGCACCCACAACATTTTGGAATGGAAGCTCGAAAAATATGCACAAAGACCACAATGGCACCCAAAAAGACTACAACAAAAATGACTACAAGGACATGCAAATCGACGACAAATAAACTCAAAACAACCCCAAACAGACGTGAAATGATGAAGACATGTTTAAAAAAAAACACTACAAAGAGACAAATATCAACTCTAAGAAAGAAAATGTTATAACCATTTTATGACAAGAATAAACCCCCGCAAAACAACGATTAAGTTATAGTAAATGATGATGCGGACATGCAAAACAGCCAAGAAGAGTCAAATAACAACTACTCAGCCACGTTAAACTACAAAGAGACACAATATGAACACAAAGAGATCCAAAACGACTACAGGGAGACAGAAATAGACGAAAACAACTAAAAGAAATGTATGTTGTCATTCTGGATGTCCTACTCATATGAGGGGGGGGGCTTTCACAAGTCCGTATCCAGGAACCCGTCGCCTCCTAATCTGTCCAGGCTTTGTGGGGTTATAAATAGCGATTATTTCTTGATGTCATTTCATTTTAGCATGTTTAAAGCTCCTTCTTTGGCATTCGTATACCCCCATACCCCTTGGTATAAAAAGGTGCCCTAGTGGGCCCCACTGGTTGGACGTCCCTGCAGCCGGCCCTGCTCAGAACCAGTACAAGAACAACATCTTCAAATCTTCAAACAGGGTCAGGTGTGAAACAGAGAGATGGGGAGGAGGAGGATGAGGAAGTGCAGTGTAACTTTTATGTAATATTCGTGGGTTCCATATAGCCCAGTGTTGAGGTGTGTGTGTGTGTGTGTTGGTAGGTGGACAGTACAAAGTGTACAAAGTACACTTTAAAATAAAGAGGGGATCACATACCTTGCATACCTTAAATCATTCATATTTTTCCTTCTTCACAAAACACATGTTCGAGCCCGTTTGACGCCCACTGCGGGATGGTTTATAAAAAATAATAATTTTGCTGCATAAGGGCCTGTGTTTAGGATATCACCGAGGACCCCCTACCCACAACCAGACCCACCCCCCGGAAACACAGGCCCGGGGAACGACGGCCGTCGAGCGGTGGGGTAAAGACGGCCGGTGTTGCGTCTCTTACCTCACTGGTGCGCCGGCGGAGGCTGTTGCTCCTTCCGAGTCTGACCGGTGCGGTTGAACCGGAGCAGGCGGGGGGAGGGGGGGGCAAGAGAAGACCGCTGGACGGGCACGGAGAGGGTTCTTCACGTCCCCGCTGGAAAACGAACTGCAGACTTAATGTTCGCACACTTTGTTTGATCTCGGCTCGCGCGCTCAGTATCCGCCGAAAAAGACCGAGGGTCAAATCCGCAGTCTACGGAGTGGGACAAAAGAGAAGAAGACAAAAAAATAGTCTCCTGCCGTCTGGAGAGTCTGAGGAATGAGTCGCTCTGTGCCCGGTGAGTTAGCCCGGTAATCCGCTTCACGGTTGCTGCCGAAAAGAACGAGGCATTCGTGCGCGCGCGCGTGCGCGCGTGCGTGTGTGCGTGTACGTGTATGTGTGTGCCTATGTGTGTGGAAAGGGTAGGGAGAAAAATAGGAAGCGAACAAGTTTAACCAGCAGATCCGTTGCGCGCGCGCTCCGCTGTTCACTGTCCGTCTCTGCTGGGAGCCTCCTATAAGAGCGTCCGTGCGCGCGCGTGTGTATTAGAGAGAGAGAGAGAGAGAGAGAGAGAGAGAGATGCATTAGAGAGTTGACCAGGCGAGGAGGAGGAGGTGTTTAAACAGGTACACAGTCAAGGAAGGAAGGATGTCTTCGCTCTCACACTCCATTAGGATTTCTGCCCTAATATGGCCCCTTATAGCTCCATCTGCAAACGACAGATTTAGGTTCTCAGTGCAGAAAAGGGGATGGGACATATTAGGATTAGTTTTAATTTCAAACATGAGTATATGGCATTTAAGACAGAAGAAGAAGAAGAAGAAGAAGAAGAAGAAGAAGAAGAAGAAGAAGAAGAAGAAGAAGGGTCGGAGGTTACCGTGTGCGAGCTGGTCAGAGTTGTGAAACACTGTTCAGAAACTAGTAGTGTTTAATCTGCTTTGAGTTCTCTCCACTCGGCTGCAGCATATCAGGCCCAACATAAATACCCAGGGTGCACTGCAGTTTTTAGTACAGACAAGTGGCTTCTTTCCAGGAAGTCAGCAGCAGGTATTTTAGTAACTCTTGGCATGTGTTCTTTTTTATGGAAGGTAGTACTTGGTGTAAACGGATAAACATTCCTTGTGAAGGTGCTGCTGCTAAACATTTTAGTTTTTATCACAATACTGCCGTGGTGTACAAGGTTTTCTGATTTATAAACTGTTGCCTAAACAATTTAACAAACAAAAATGTGTATATTGGTTGGAATTATTTTATCTGTATTAAAGATGTTTTCAATGAAAATAATGTAAATCTAGGCTGATAGTGGATTATTTCTTATCCCTAAAGACAGTGCAAGTACTCGGAGTAACCTAATGGTGCGTTCACACCGGACACGTCGAAAATGTATGGTGTGTTCACACCGGACGTGTCGAAATTTCGACGCGCGTCGAGATTACATGCAAAGTCAATGCACAGCTGCGTAGAAGCTGCGTAGCTGCGTATTTTCCAGCGAGCAGCGCGTCAGACGCGTTTGAAGCAGCACGAACAGAGCGTTTGCCGTGGGGCGAACAGAGCGAACAAACGCAGCTCGACGACGCGCGAGTTGAAATTTCCCAACTCCGGCAGCAAAAACGCGTGAGTCATAGTTGCGTCAGCCAATCAGCGTTGAGCAGCTCCGCTCGACATCGTCCTGCCGGTTTAAAAAAATGGAGGAACAGATTATTGTCGCGGTTTGTGGGCACCCCGAACTTTATGACACGACTCTTTACAATTACCGAAACCGTAGCTTTAAAGATGAAGCTTGGAAGAAGGTCGGAGAAGCCGTGGGACTACCTGGTAAGTTTTGAATGTATGTATTTGCTTTTATTCTCGCTATTTGTTATACTTTACTATGAACCAACCGCCGGCATATGTGTTTCATGGCAGAGGAGATCTGTAGGTGGAAAAGTCTCAGAGACACGTATCAAAGAGAGAAGAAGAGAGAGAGCAGCGAGAAGCGCAGTGGGAGTGCAGCTCAGTCCACTAAAAAGTGGAAGTACTCTGCGGTCCTGTCGTTCCTCGACCCATTTATTACTCCGCCCCGACGCGTCCGACGCGTCTGGTGTGAACACACTTTTTTCGACGCGCGTCGAGACTGCTGCGTCAGACGCGTCGAGAATTTTTTCGACGCGTCTGGTGTGAACGCACCATAAGAATGCGCACAAAATGAAATAGTGAGTTGCATCTATCTGAGGATATCTTTTCTAAAAAAATGAAAGGGTTAACAGAATGGCACATGTTTTACTCTCCTGGCCTGGATGGTGCATAATGATGACCATTTTCTATAGAAATCTCAATACAAACACATGCACGTGCACAATTCATTAGTCGGGAGCATGCGGTTCATTCCTTTTTTATCTGTTCAGGTGTCCCATTGAAAGGGGAAAAGCCTCATTCAACAACATGCACACACACACACAAACACACACACACACACACACACACAGAAGAATAGATGTTCGGTGTAGTTTGTTGGATTTAAAATATCAATAGAGAATACGATGGAAAAATTCAAACTCAAAGGCTGCATTTTCTGAAGATCAGGTGATCGCTGCTGAACATTCGTGGCTGAAACGTTCCAAAAAGGTTGATGTAATGAAACAGTTGAAATTGTACTTGAAGTGGTAGATGGAATACAGAACAGACAGTAGCTGAATTTGCAGTTGTGTAAGCACTGAACGTGGTTGGAGTCTCAATTTATTTTATAGTGCTGATAAGAGCTGAATATTCAATGTTGTGGGGCACTGAAAGTTGAAAATGTCAACCAAAGCGTGGGCCATGAATTGTGCTGGAAGTCCTGAAAAATATTCGGTTAAATATTCACAAAGTTCTTTCAAGCGTACAAACGTAGAGAACTGTCAGTTAAAGTGTCGGCTGGCGTGTGAACAGAGAGCAGTTCAAGTTCCCAGCAACAGCAGTTTGTATGTAACAAACGGAAGAAAAGAGTGCCAGATAGCCACCGTGGATAAACAAAGATAAGGGTGCACTTACAGAAACTCAAACATGAAACCCAAAAGGGGAAAAAGACCTTTAAATACAGAATGGAAAAAGTAACAGTTTTAATTTATCAGACAAATTGTCTCTTCAAGTTTCGAAGAAAAAAAAAAACTGTCTGCTTCAGTCCTGTCTTCAAACCTTAGAGGAGAGCAGCAGTCTTCCTGGTCTCAGGCCAGAGCTGTTATCTGCTCCTGGCTATCAGCCCAGCGGTCTTCAGATAGGAGCGCTGAGCAGCGCTTCATTCCTGCTCTGATAACGTTACACTGACTGACTTTCAGCCTTGTCGGGGACAACAATATATATACTGTATATTCTGTCCATACGGGGAGAGGGATCCTCCTCTGTTGCTCTCCTAATGGTTTCTTCCCTTTTTTCGGGAGTTTTTGCTGATCCGATGTGAGGTCCTGGGACAGGGATGTCGTATGAGTACAGATTGTAAAGCCCTTTGAGGCAAATTTGTAATGTTGGGCTATAAAAAACAAACTGATTTATATATATATATATAAATAAAGGGTTCAAAAACATGTTGACATATGGATTGCCATGACTTTTCCATTAATTTGAACCAAATTTCCATGACCAAACATTATGTGAAATCTCGGTTTATACACAGGTATAAACCTTAAATGACACAAATGAATGAGAGACAATAGTTTGATTAAAAGAATACATATTTATAAACATATTTATTCTTTTAATCAAACTGTGTAGATGAACATATGAATATAACAAATTTCCATGACTGGAAATAACCATTTAAAAATGTCATGACTTCTCCATGTTTTCCATGAGCGTACGAACCCTGATATATATATATATATTAGGGCTGTCAGCGTTAACGCGTTAATCTATGCGATTAATTTGGCCGCGTTAACGCACTAAAATATTTTAAGCAACTTTGTTTACTTCGTTTTGCACTCCTGTGAGTGTCAACAGTCCGCCTCCTTCCTCCCGTCTGCTCCTCCATATTCACAGAGAAACAGAGGGCGACGTGCGGAAGGTGCAGGGGACTTTCTTTTTTCCGCCCGATGCGCAGGACAACGCCGCATGGAGCTCTGAGGCGCGCCGAGAAGAGTGACCGACACGTGGAGACAGAATGACATGCTGGTGTTGAGACGACCAACAACAGACGTTTAGTTTAATAAAAGAACAAAGACGTCTTTAAAAAAAACCTTACATTACTTCTGCTGTAATCTGGCGCGATAGAGAACATTACAGGGGGGCGGGGCCTCACCCTGATAGAATGGTGGGGGAAACACTGGGATGTGTCACATGCAAAAGCCTTTAAAAGGTGAATTTACATGTTTTTGTAAAATCGAGAAAATGAGCCCAGACTCCAGAGGGTTAACATTACATATTTGTCAGTTTACCAAGGCCACTGGTTCTGCTGCTGTTCAGTGTTAAAGATGACAGGACCAATCTCTAATACACCTTTTCTTACTAATCTGAATGTTTCACTGAAGAAACAATTTATCATCCACGATATTAAATACCTCGCTGTCACTTTATAGGTAGGAGCCTCTTTGAAAACACAGCTCTGTGTGAAGTTTTGTCTTTAAAAAAGAATACAATTAAACAAGTGTCTAAAATACACGCTGTCTGGAGGGATTACTCGTTCATTTAGAAGATTTAGTCTTTCGAAGAAAAAAACCCTTTTAATCGCGATTAATCGCGATTAATTAATCGCAATTTCAAAATGTGCGATTAATTAGTTAAATTTTTTTAATCGATTGACAGCCCTAATATACATATACACACACATAGAACACTTTATTAATCTCGCTAAGAAACTAATTTGCCACCGTTTCTCATACTCATAAAGACAACCATAGATACAGTAAACAGTGCACAAAACACATTACAAATAATAAATAACAAAATGCCAAATGAAACATGATTGACATCAGAAAAATGTTCTGATGTCAAACTGCTACTTGAATAAAAGACCTTCTCTGTGGCTCAGTAGAACACCGAGGCATCCCGAGTCTTTCACTAAATGAGCTTCTGAGTCCATTAACATGACACTAATGGATAGCCTTCAAGAGAAACAATCATTTATGAAATTGAATATATGTATGTCTGCCAGGAAGCTTAGAAATGGCTGTAGTTGGACCTTCCAGCCGGACCGATGATCCGAAGTACGTTGTTTCAATAACCACAGAATAAAGGTTTTGCAATGGCCATCAGTCCCCCGACCTAAACCCCATCAAATATCTGAGAGCTAAACAGGAGAGCCCACAAGCAAATTATTACTGAAGGGTGCCAATAATTAGGGCACATGATATTGTATCCATGAATGTGAATCAGATTTGAATTCACCAGAGTTGATATGAAGCTGTAGCGAGAAGTCAGTTTGCGTAGCTTAGCATATGACTGGCTACAGTAGCACTGTCACGGGAGTACAAGGTTATAGGACCTATAAGAGTAACTGAAACTGGGCACTTCGCAGATGATGGAAAACATGCTCCGGATGCACGTGAATTAAGTTTAACAACATTTAATGGCAAGAAGTATAAACAAACAGTCAAGGCTCACGGTCGTGGTCTTCGTGATGGTCCCGGCTCCTCAGGATCTAGCCTGAAGCACGCGGGGCCGCGATGAAAGAGAAAGCTATTTCTCCAGTACAGAGTGTTAGTCTCAAAATCAGCCAATCACTCACTCTCAAAGGTGAGTCCATCCTTTAACACATTCTCGTTGGTTCAAAGTCCCGCTAGGAGTCAAATGTCATGAACCCTGGGTCAAAATGTCACTTCCGGTCAAGTCACTAAACAAGTATTTTCACAATAAAAGTCCTGTCTGTTATTGTCTGCAATTAAAGTCACTTCACGGATTCCAAACGGCTTCGATAATTCTGAAATACTAAACATACAGTCACTCTTATGCAACATACATAAATTCTTGCCATTTACATTTGCATAGAGTAAAAATTACCCCTATGCTTCATAATACATTAATAACAATATCAATATTCTCCCTAATATTTCCCATTACAATATATTTATATATGTATTAATTTAAAGCATAAGACCTCCTCTGCAGATGTGCAATATCTGTAATATGTAATATGTTGAAATACAGCTGGTGATGGTCCAACAAGCTGTAGGTGTGCATCGCTCAGGGTTTGGCCATGGACAGCGTCTGGGGGTAGGACCAAGAACACACACACATGGCACAACAAAACAAACAGGGGAATGACAGACACATGAGGAAAGGAGACTTGGGAAACAGAGGTAAACACACAATGGGTCAGACAGGGATCCTGACAAGGACGCCTACACCACCGTCACCTTCACATCCAGCAATGTCAGAAGTCATCCCAAGATGCTGATCTGATTCCACTCCATTAATTTCTTTCCCCGTGACAGAGTTCAGGAGTTTCTTACCGCTCCCCATTTTGTAATTCATTGTGGTTAAGATGACCCTGACTTTTAACACAGTACCAGATTACCTAAGTACTAACACTCACTATACACGTTTTAAAAACCAGAACAGACAGTTGTTGTTTGATTCATTAATGGTGAGGAAAGCCAATCCAGATTAGAATCTGCAAAAACTGGATTGAGAGAGATAAAGAAACAGGATTGAGAGAGATAAAGAGGCGAGAAAAAACTTTTAAAATAGTTTTTACACTCGCTGCCTATTGGCCACCATGACATCTCTTTGTACATTTTGTTCGATTAACAAAGAGATATGACACTTTCCAGGCTCAATTAAGAGCTATTGGCCAGATGAAATTAGTCCCTTTCACCTCTTAGGGTCATGGCCCACCACTCTTTGAAGTCTCTCAAAGAGAATCCATTTAAATTTGACGGCAGATGATTTCCTGTACCCACCTGTACACGGAGAGCAGAGGCCATCAACCACATACACAGAAAGGTGTGAAACGATCGGGAAATTGTGTCCCTGGCCTAGTAAAACCTTGAGGTTTTTCGTGACACTAGTGATTCCCACGGGTATGAAGGTAAGTGAGCTGTGCTGTTCAGCTTCACGTGTGCTGATGCTACACTAATGCCATGCCAGGAGAATGTGAAGAGCAGGAAGATGTTCCAAAGACATGAGAATCTTAACATATATACATACATGGTATAGCACAGCCTATGATGTATGAATACAGATGTTGCTACCTTATTTGGACCTTACTATGTGAAAAAACAAATCTTTAACAGACTCGTCAAACATATGAGACTGTGCTCCCTATATTACTGAAGCGCCTTAGCATGCTAACGTTTGCTAGTTAGCAGTAAAGACAAAATGCAGTTGAAGCCGATGGAAATGTCAATAGATTTTTGGTCCTAAACCAAAGAACTTGACAAACTGCATTTTTGACAATAGATGAAAAGTTGTTTAAAATATTGTATCCTCGGTGGACCTTAAATGTCAGTTGTGAAAGTATTTGTAATGGCTTTGATGCCGTCACCCATGGGCTACCCCCCAAAGCACGAAGGACTAGCCCTCTCGAAGATTCTGTTTGGTAACATTCTATATTTCACCAGGAGACTGCGCCTCTGCTCACTCTCCCTCTCCCACCTTCCCCAGTCCCTAATGCTCCTTCTTATGGGGACAAATACACTCACACAACGATTGGCTTCAGCTGCTGACTGTTTGGCAATCAGCCAGCAGCTGACTGATACCAATCAGCCAGCAGCTGAGGCCAATTAGACACTGTGCCCGAGCCACTCCCGCACCACCTCCCAAGCTGCCACAGTATTCTAAACTACAAAGAAGAGTAAAGTCACAGGATTCAATTCTAACTAATCAGTTTATCAGGCAGCCCAATTTCAAATTACAATGGTCTCGGAGTGTTTTTGACAATCTGTACACATTACAGACACTCTTGCCCCAAAACCTCACATCGGATCAGAAAACTCCCAACAACTTCAGGGGGGAAAAGGGAAGAACCTTTCAGAGAGCAAATAGGAGGATCCTCTCCAGATGGACAGGTGCACAGATGTAATGTAAGAAGGACAGACGTAAGTTAAATACATTCAATAAATATGACAGAGTGGATGAATAGTTCATAGTAAGCAGGTGTGGTCTGGCATGAAGCAGATAACTATTTCAGTGTGAGGTGAGACAGCTGGGCTCCTCGGAGAGGGCCAACAGCTGAACTGTTTTTCAATAGGTTCAGTTCACAGCCTCCCCTGCCTCCCTCCACACATGCCACATCACACCTCCCAAACACTCCCCTCTGTCCCCTGCTGAGCTGCTGCACACATCCACCGAGCCCTGCCAACAATGGGCCTCCACCTCCCCTCTGTGACGACTGACCAGGGAGAAGATGAAAGCTGAGAAACTACACCAGCAAGAGAGCTGAAGGTCCTGATGGCATCAGCCCCAGGGTCCAAAGACCATGCCACCCAGCTGTCTGCTGGTGTCCTGCAGCGCCAACCTCCTCAGCCTGAGGCTGGGGAAGTCCCGGTGCTGTGGAAGACGCTGTGCCTGGTCCCTGTCCCAAAAGAAGCCAGCACCATCTGGCCCCAACGACCACCGAATCGGGTCGCCTCACCTCCCATGTGGACAGAAGGTGCTGGAGAGGTTGGTCTTGGCCCACCTCCGCCGCAGGTGAAATCATCGCTGACCTCTGCAATTTGCTTACCAGCCTCATGTGGGAGGACGACGCCATCATCTACCTGTTGCAACGAGCCAGTCGCACCTGGATGGAACCGATGTCTCTGTGAGAGTCACTTTTGACTTCCAGTGCATTTAACACCATCCAGCCATCGCCAAGAGTGAGAAGCGTGGTGGCCGGTAGACGCGGCCCATCTCCTGATCACTGATCACTCACAGGCAGACCACAGTTTGTCAGAATGGGCTGTGGTGCTGTTCGGTGGTCAGTGATGTTGAGCCCCACAGGGAACTGTTCTAATTTCTTCCTTTCACCCTGTACACCTGTAGTGACTTCCAGCACAACACGGAGTCATGCCATCTGCAGAAGTACTCTGATGATTCTGCAGTGGTCGGCAGCTAGGATGGACGGAGGAGGAGCAAGGGTGGTGAGTGACTTGCAGGCGGGCCGATGAGAACCACCTGCGGCTGAACGTGGCCAAGACCAGAGAGATGGTGGTGGACTTGTGGAGAAGTTACACAGCTCCTGCACTTGAGTGCCCTGGGAGGGACGGACATGGTGGAGGAGTACATACCCACAAGTTTCCATCGACAGCCGACACTCTAAACTGAAGCACAACATCAACGCTGTGTGGCCAAGAAGGGATGAATGCTCTTTTTCCTGAGAAAGCTTCGATCCTTCAACGGTGCAGCAAGATGCTGGAGTTATTCTACCAGTCGGTTGTCGCTGTGTGTTGCACTGCTACGTCTGCTGGGAGCAGCATCGAGCCGGGTGACACCAGTCATTTTAATAAACTGGTTAGGCTGGCCCATCACGGCTGCCAGCGAGCACCTGAACAGGTGGAGAGGAGGTCGTTGAAACTGGTGTCCATATTGGACAACCTGACCACCTCTCCACCACCTCCTACAGGGACAGAGGAGACTTTCTCCAGATCGCCTCACGCCCGCTTGCCACAAGGAGAGATACAGGAGTATCTCTGCCGACGTGGCCATGAGCTCTACAACAGTTCACCTCTGCCAGATCACCCAACTCCTTCTGTTTTGTGTTTTATTTTTATTCTCGTGTTGTTGCTACCGATTCCACAAATTTCCCCTTTGGGGATTAATAAAGTATATATTCATTCATCTATTCATCTATCTATTCCATGATGGAGACCTCCACGATCCATCAGGCAGATGGAGGTAGAGAGGAGGAGTGGGCGGAGTCTCAACAGTGGGCGGAGTCTCAACAGGGCAGTGGCTAGTCGGTAGCAGGAATTCCACGACCCAGACCCTCGATGATCCATCAGGCAGATAGGATCTATGTCGTCTCATAGGGTCCGATGACCCTATGAGACGTGAAGTCAAAAGGACTCCGGGGAGAAAGCAAAGTTAGTAACTACTCGAGGATTACCATGAATGTATGTACAGAATTGTATGGAAAGTCATAAAATATTTGTTGAGAAATTTCTGTTCGAACCAAAGTAGCGGATACTGACCGACCTGGATCTGCCGAACAATTACGGAATTTCCCCCTGTGTCCCTTGTGAATCCAAAAGTCATCATATTGAGTCATTTTGAATAACATCTGTAACTACGTTACCATGTCAGAGACTATATTACATACATCATGTACGTACGTAACATACAATACCTATTATCAAACGAACTATGATCTTTTCTTAAATATAACCAAATATTTTTTCTTTAATGTGGTTGGAACTGCAACCATTTTACAACGTTGAGTACAGGGCGAAGTCCCGCCCCTTCCGGGTGCCCGCCACAGACAAATTATAATTTCATCCCATTTTAATTGTGCCACGAGTTAAACGTATAATGTTTGTCAATTTAAGACAATTTTGCAAGTCAAGAAAGTTGCATTACTGAAATTAAAGCTGCAAGAAAGCGATGAATGGGTCCTCGCTTATCTGCACGCTGGTCGGACATTTCGCCGTTTGTCACGTAACGCAGATTTTCTTTCGCCAGTATGTGGCGTTTTGACTGAGTGAAAATAAGCCTGTCAATATCCCTAAGGTACGTTCACACCAAAAGCGACGCGATTTTTTTGCGCGACCAAGCCCATAAAAAGTCAACGTACAGACGCGCGTGGCTGCGATAGACGCAACATTTTTCCGGGCGGTGCATTTGGGGCGTTTGGGGCGACGCAATGTGGCTAATTTGTTTACAGCGGCGCATTTTGAGCGGCGCAATTTCCGCCCCTAATTGAAATATTTAAACTTTGAGGCAATAATTTCGCAACTCGGGCCAATCAGCTCTTGAGTTGCTCCGCACGTCATCGCTGTCTCGCCGCTGTTGAATCAGAACAAGGAGAACAATATTGTTGTTATGAACACAATAACAGCGTTTAGATGTTCCGCTCTCGTAGCGCTGGAAGCGGAAGTCTTTCAGACGTAACAATAACTTCATCGGTGAAAGTGACCGAGCTGAGTGAGCCTACGGTTGACGTCATGAACCCAAACACGAGGGCGTTAGTGTGTGGGATGTCCACAACAAATATAAAGCAGAACTAGTGGTTAGTTATTCTGGTGGATGAAGGAAATGATAACGGTCTTTACAGAGACGAGACACAGAGATAAGCCCCGCCCCTCACGGAGCTTCGCAACGTTTATGGTGTCAACACGGCAAATGGTCGGGCGAGTAAACTCACGCGTTTAAACTCACGCGCTTTGGGTGTGAACAAGGGCTGCAACAACGAATCGATAAAAATCGATTATTAAAATAGTTGGCAACGAATTTCATTATCGATTCGTTGTGTCGTAGCGACCAATAGCGGTGCACAATAAGTCACGGAGTATAAACAAAGTAGATTTGAGCGCAGAAGCGGCGCAGGGAAACCAGAAGCGGAGGCGGAGAAGGAGACGAGGCAGGCCGCTGCGTTGTGAGAGCCAATCAGCAGCTGAGCTGCTCCTCTGTTGATGAATCTAATTGGCTGCTGCTGCTCACGTGGGCGCTGGATGTGGAAGTCATTCACGTCGTCGGAGCATTCACGGCGGCTGTGTGCGCCTCAATGGTGACATTATGAACCCAGACACCAGGCGCTACATGTCACGACGCGCAAAGTGGCATTTCCACAAGAGGTATAACGTGAAAACGTGGTTATTTATTCCGTGGCGGATAGCCGGAAAATATTTTTCCACGGAGAAAGGCAATGGAGATAAGCCCCACGCCACTCGCTGTAGGGCGCTCGCTGCGGCGATGCGAACAACATTTAACGGAGCGGAGTTGCGCGTGAGCTCTGATCGGGCGCTCTTTTAATGAAGTATCGATACTAAAAATATGCTAAATCACATCGTTTTTAACGTACGGGTACTTTGTTAGTATCGATACACCGTGCAGCGTGACAGCAGCAGATGTAACGGACTAACATTCAAGCTAACCTAACTTCCCAAACGCTGTCGACATCTGAACGCTGATTGGCCGAGACGCAACACGTCCCATCAAAGATGTTATATTGCGAAGAGCACCACTAGGGATGGGAATCGAGAACCGGTTCTGTTTTAGAACCGGTTCCCAGCTTTAAGACACATTGTTTGGGATCGTCAGCCAAATTCTTTAACGGTTCTGCTAACGGTCCTCTGTGGCGTTGCGCATGCGTAAACTTTTTTAGTTTCTTCTTCAGACTGCAGAAAACATGGCAACTAGGCAGAGGCGTTCTAAGGTTTGGCTCTATTTCACACGACAAAAAGTGCTAGTGTGAGGTGAGAGTGTGCTCACATGTGTGGGCTGCTTGTACGGCTGACTGGCGCTGCCTGGGCTTGACAAAATTTAGCGGAGGCGGAGGCAACATTGCGTGAGCTCTGATCGCTCTTTTAATGGAAAGTATCTATACTAAAAATATGCTAAATCACATCGTTTTTAACGCACGGGTACTTTGTTAGTATCGCTACACCGTGCAGCGTGACAGCAGTAGATGTAGATAGATAGATAGATATATACTTTATTAATCCCCAAGGGGAAATTTAATATAAATGACAGTAGCAGCTCAAAAACAAACACACAAGAATAAAAAAACAAAACACAAAATATAAGAAACAGGGATGAAAGATATAGAAGTATACAAAGTAAAATACAAAACAAAACAAAATATATATGTACATATACAACACACATGCATACACAACACGCAACACCAATGACAAATCAAATACAAAAATATAAATATAGACGGTGTGCAAAAAGCAAAGTGTGTGTATATGTGCAGATGAAATAAAACAATAATGTGTATGTGTGTAGTGCAAACAAATGAAATGTGTGAAGTGCAGATCAACATAGTGTAAATATTAAGTTATTATTGCACTATGATCTGGCAAGAGGTGATCTGTTTGTAGAGCCTCCTGTAGCCAGCCGGCAGGAATGTTCTCCTATTATCTGTCCTTGTGGCAGCGAGCGGGCGTGAGGAGGCGTTTGGAAAGTACTCCTCTGTCCCTGTAGGAGGTGGTGGAGAGGGTGGTCAGGGTTGTCTCCGCAATATGGACAGCAGTTTCTTCAACGCCTCCTCTCCACCACACCTGTTCCAGGTGCTCAGCTTGCAGCCGATGATGGAGCCAGCCTTCCTAACCAGTTTGTTAAGGCGGCTGGTGTCACCGGCTCCGCATGCTACTCCCCCAGCAGACAATGGCAAGGTACAGTACACTGGCCACAACCGACACAGTAGAATAACTCTCAGCATCTTGCACTGCGTTGAAGGATCGAAGCTTTTCTCAGGAAAAAAAGAGTGACTCATCCCTTCTTCTTGTACACATGGCGTTGATATTGGCCTTCCAGTTCAGTCGGCTGTCGATGGAGACTTGGCCAGGTACTTGTGCTCCTCCACCATGTCACGTCCTCCCAGGACACTCAGAGGTGTAGGAGCAGTCGCCTTCCTCCTGAAGTCCACCACACATCTCTCTGGTCTTGGCCCACGTTCAGCCGCATGGTGGTTCTCATTTGCCCACTTTACAAAGTCACTCCCACCACTGCCTTCTGTACTCCTCCTCCCGTCCATTCCTAATACACCTTACGACCACTGCAGAGTCATCAGGTACTTCTGCAGATGGCACAAGGACTCTGTGTTGTACTGGAAGTCACTGGTGTACAGGGTGAAGGAGGAAGTTGGGAGACAGAACAGTTCCCTGTGGGGCTCAACATCACTGACCACCCGTTCCAGACAGACCACGGCCCATTCTGACAAACTGTCAGGCCTGCCTGTGAGTGGTGAGTCAGTGATCCAGGAAAGATGGAATGGGCGCGTCGACACCGACCACCGCAGCTTCTCACTCAGTAGCAGTGGCTGGATGGTGTTAAATGCACTGAAGAAGTCGAAGAAGAGTGACTCTCACAGAGACACGGTTCCATCCCAGGTGCGACTGAGCTCGTTGCAGCAGGTAGATGATGGCATGCACGTCCACTCCCACATGAGGTCAGTTAAGCACCTGCAGAGGGTCAGCGATGATTTCACCTGCGGCCGGAGGTGGGAAGCCAAGACCAGCCTCCAGCACCTTCATCACATGGGAGGTGAGGGACACCGTCGGTAGTCGTTGAGGCCAGATGGTGTTGACTTCTTTGGGACAGGGACTTCAGGCACGCAGCGTCTTCCACAGCACGGGACTTCCCCTGCCTCAGGCTGAGGTGAAGAGAGGGTGCTGCAGGACACCAGAACAGCTGGGTGGCGCAGGTCTTTAGGACCCTGGGCTGATGCCATCAGGACCTTCACGCCTAACTTAGCTGGTGTAGTTTCTCAGCTGTCTTCTCACCTGGTCATGGTCGTCACAGAGAGAGGGAGGGGGAGGAGCCCATTGTTGTTGAGGGGCTCGGTGGATGTGCAGCTCAACAGGGGGGACAGAGGGGGAGGTGTTTGGGAGGTGTGATGTGTGGAGGAGACAGGAGAGGGCTGTGAACTGAACCTATTGAAGAAACAGTTCAGCTCGTTGGCCCTCTCCAGGGAGCCCCCTGGCTGTCTACCTCCCACCTTGAAGCCAGTTGTCTGCTTCATGCTCCTTCCACACCTCCTTTGTGTTGTTCAGCTGAAGTTTGGCCTCCAGCTTCCTCCTGTAGAGTCCTTGCCCTCCTGAGCTTCAACTTCGGGTTGCGCTGGACTCTCCTCGTAGCTCATCCCTGTCTCCAGACCTGAAAGCAGCTTTCTTCAAGTTAAGCGCCTTCAGGTCCCTGGTGATCAGGGACTTGTAGTTGCGGAAGCAGCGCACAGTCTGTGATGGGATGGTGGTGTGTTCACAGAACTTGATGTATTCCGTGATGCAGTCGGTGATACTGGTGATGTCCTCCCCATGGCGCGGTCCACACAGCACATCCCAGTCACGGCTGGCTGACTTGAAGCCAGTCCGCAGGCGTCGTTAAGCCTCCAGAGACCACCTCTTCCCAGTGTCCTTGGTGAATGCTGGCAGGCTTCTTCACCAGAGGAACATACCTGGCTGTCAGGCGGACTGAGTCATGATCAGACCTGCCGAGGGGAAGGGCAGTGGCGCTGTATGCAGTCCTTAGTATTAACATACAGCAAGTCCAAGTTGTATTGTTCCTTGTTGGGCAGTCTATACTGATGGAAGGTTGGCAGAGCTTTTATCCAATGTGGTGTGGGTTAAAGTCACCAGTGATAGCCATGTGAATGCTCCAGGCTGTTGATTCAGCAGAGCAGACACAGTGGAGTGGATGGTGTCCACAGCTTCTCAGCGTCAGCTGATGAGGTGTACGTAAATCGACAACCCTACAATGGCCGACGTGAACTCTCTCGTCAAATAGTAGGGGCGCATCCCCACGGCCAGCTGTTCAATGTTCGGGCTACAGAAGCGCTCCTTCACGCACACATGGTCGGGATTACACCACCGTTCATTCACATAAACAGCGATCCCGCCCCCTCTCTTCTTACCGCACTGTGTAGCGTCTCTGTCCGCCCGAACAGTCCTGAAGCCGGGCACAGACGCGCTGTGATCCGGAAAGTCCGCGTGCAGCCACGTCTCAGTAAAACACAAGAGACTGCTCTCACGGAAGATCCTCTCAGTCATTACCAGCGTGCCGAGCTCATCCGTCTTATTCGCGGACTAACATTCAAGCTAACCTAACTTCCCAAACGCTGTGGACATCTGAACGCTGATTGGCCGAGACGCGACACGTCCCATCAAAGATGTTTTATTGCGAAGAGCACCACTTCACATTTTCTCCGCATCTCACTGCAATCTCAACGGCAGCGGGCCAGGTGAAAAAAATAATAAATCGGAACGCGTCTCTGGTATTGTTCAGGGGGCCGGTCCAAATGTGCAGGGGGGCCGTAGTTTGGGGACCACTGGTCCAAGGTAAACTCCTCAAAAGTGATCACAACCACTCACTGTGTGAAGCAATTTGCCTTTATTGTGTGTAGTAGTCGATCAAGTTATCTTCTGTCCCTTCGTTTGAAGCATACATTTTAGCTCCGGCATTGGTCTCCCATTATTGATCACTTCACGTTTGGATTGAAAGTCCAGTTTTGAGAAATGTTTGATCGTAACGGTGTTAATTATCGGAGGTCGTGTGTTATCAGCAAACGTTCGCGTTATCGTGTTAACCCATTATTAAACTGAGCATATCGATTTTTAATCCATTATTAAACTTAGCATATAGCTACGCTAGCTTAGCTATAAAATCTTCCATTTTCAGCCCCCTACATTGAGGCAGAGGTAGTGTTTGCCTCCCCTCTTAATGTGGCTTTATGTCAGCTCAGCAAATTCAGCGATTTTGTTAGTGCCATTTGTTTCATTGTGTAAACCAGCTTTCACTATATAAATAATCTCCATTGCCATCCAATTTAGCTGATGACGTTCAGAGTCAGACCGGTTCAGGGGCTGTTGTCTGTCTGGGTCACAGGCAGCCTGCGTCTTAGCACGCCTGTACACCTCCACCCCATCTGAGAGAGTGTTCTCCTGGCCGGAGACACAATAAGTCCTGAGATCGCGTATCCTCCCGGAGAAAGCAGACATGCTTATTTTTCTGCACAAGAATTGTTGATGATCCATACAATTGATGGTTGCACACTTGGTATTTGCCACTGCTAGTTTCATTTTTGGCAGCTCAGTTCATACACCCTTTTAAAAAAAGGAAGGAGCACTGTAATTTCTAGGAACATGTTTAAATTAAACAGAATACATTTTATATTTAGTTATGTAAGTTTTATTTTAAGTTCAAGAGGAATATGTATAAATGTTTTTGGTTATTTAAAAAAAATGTAAATGTGTATGTATACATACTGTATATGGTGTGTGCAGCATTATAGAAAATTATATAAAAGAAAATTAATGTAAATAAACCCGTTTGTGCTCTTTTTTTCACCCCTTGCCCAATAAGAATCGATAAAAGAATCGATAAGGAATCGAATCGATTAGCAGGAATCGATAAGGCATCGGAATCGTTAAAATCTTATCAATTCTCATCCCTAAGCACCACTTCACATTTTTTCAGCGTCTCACTGCAATCTCAACGGCAGCGGGCCAGGTGAAAATAATAATAAATCGGAACGCGTCTCTGATATTGTTCAGGGGGCCGGACCACATGGGGACCACTGCTCAGGAGAGGAAACCGCTGTCAGTCTGTTTGTGACGGGTTCATCCACATGCTGACCAGTGGATCTCCAGGACCTTTCCATGACTTTAAACCAAATTTCCATGATTAAACATTTTGTGAAAACTCTGTGTATACGTGACAAAGTGAGAAGATGTAGTATTTAAACTAACAATGAGAATTCCAAAGCATACCAGATATATACCGTGTAAATTAATATTTGAATAAAACAAATTTGCATTACTTTTCCAAATATTTTGGGATTTTATTTTTCAATTACTTTTAGGCCTGCTAATAGCCATTTAAAAATTCCATGACTTTTCCAGGTTTTCCATGACCGTACGGACCCTGTTTTGAATAAAGGGTTGAAAATTAAAGTGTTTTTGTTTTTTTATCCGATTAATCGATTAATCGATAAAATAATCAACCGATTCATCGATTATCAAAATAATCGTTAGTTGCAGCCCTAGTGTGAACGTACCTTAACACCGTGCGTAACTTGTAACGAGCATGACAAGTTTGGGGCAAATTCGAGCAAGTCCAGTTGAGCCACTAGGTGGCGCTGTGACTACGTGAACATATTCACGCATCATGTGTCTCTATGTGAATTCTAGACCAGAGAGAGAGATGCCATTTATCAATTCCAAATACGCTAAGTACAAACTTGTGTTCTTTTGGAGTTTGGACTTGGAGGTTTGATCTTGGGAGTCCAGTATTTCTGCGATTAGAACATCAGCTGTTGTTGCTCATGAGTTTACTCCAATTATTCACTGTAAATGATTGTTTACAGTCAAACAAAATATGACAACCATGATTTTTTAAATTATCCTTTAAATATAATTATTTTATTTTGAATTGTGTCTGTGGATATATATATATATATGTATATATATAAGTATATATACATATATATATATGTATATATATTTATTTATTTATATACACACTTCAAAATAAAATAATCATGCACATATAATTGTAAATATATTGTGTAAAACATAAAATATATTGTGTTTATATATATATAGTTTATGTATAAATAACTGAAATATTCAGACCCTTTGCTGTGACACTCATATTTAACTCACATGCTGTCTATTTCTTCTGATCCTCCTTGAGATGAGTCTACTCCTTCGTTGGAGTCCAGCTGTGTTTAATTAAACTGATTGGACTTGATTAGTAAAGAACTCTTCCTAGACCTGGCCATGCAGCCAAACTGAGCAATCGTGGGAGAAGAGCCTTGGTGAGAGAGGTAAAGAAGAACCCAAAGATCACTGTGGCTGAGCTCCAGAGATGCAGTAGGGAGATGGGAGAAAGTTCCACAAAGTCAACCATCACTGCAGCCCTCCACCAGCCGGGGCTTTTGGCAGAGTGGCCCGACGGAAGCCTCTCCTCAGTGCAAGACATATGAAAGCCTGCATAGAGTTTGCCAAACAACACATGAAGGACTCCCAAACTATGAGAAATAAGATTCTCTGGTCTGATGAAAATTGAAATTTTGGCATTAATTCTAAGCAGTATGTGTGGAGAAAACCAGGCACTGCTCATCACCTGCCCAATACAATCCCAACAGTGAAACATGGTGGTGGCAGCATCATGCTATGGGGGGGGAGGGGGGTTCAGCTGCAGGGACAGGACGACTGGTTGCAATTGAAGAAAAGATGAATGCAGCTAAGGACAGATATATCATGGAAGAAAACCTCTTCCAGATGGCTCTGGACCTCAGACTGGGCCGAAGGCTCACCTTCCAACAAGACGATGACCCCAAGCACACAGCTAAAATAACAAGGAGTGGCTTCGGAACAACTCTGTGGCCATTCTTGACTGACCCAGCCAGAGCCCTGACCTAACCTCAATTGAGCATCTCTGGGGAGACCTGAAAATGGCGGTCCACCAACGTTCACCATCCAACCTGACGGAACTGGAGAGGATCTGCAAGGAAGAGTGGCAGAGGATCCCGGAATCCAAGTGTGAACTAATTATTGCATCATTCCCAAGAAGACTCATGGCTGTACTAACTCAAAAGGGTGCTTTTACTCAGTATTCTGTTTTTTTCTGTCAAGATGGGGTGCTGAGTTACATTAATGAGAAATAAAATGAACTTTTTGGATTTTAGCAAATGGCTGCAATGAAACAGCGTGAACATTTTAAAGGGGTCTGAATACTTTGTGTACCCACTGTATACATACATATATATTTGTGTATTTATATAGTTATATTATACATGTAATTGCAACAATTCAAAAGTAAAAAAGACTATAGTTCAATGTTAAAGTTCAATTTAAACATTAAGTTATGAAACTTAACCCTCAGTCAAACTGATTTAATGTTATCTGTTAAAAAATAATAAACTGTTTGTGCTCGTTAGATCCTCCAAAACCAAATTATATCTCATGTGAAACCTTTACGGAGACATCAGAGCCAGCAGAATAAGTCCTGCCGAGATCAGGCTGCTCTCGGCGGCCACACAGCATGCTGACCGCCCGGCGCTGGGGAGCTCACTGGTCCCGCGAGCAGAACCTCAAATCTCCGGTGCATATTTTTATTAGCCTGAATCATAACAAACTTACCAAAGATTTGATGGTTAAACTACAAACTTCTCACCTGAAAACATCCTAAAATTACATTCCGTGACTCAACAACAGTATTTAGAATGTACAGACAAGAACGCACAGTGATAAACGCTGTTCGTCTATAGGGTCCATGTGCTAGGGATCAGTTGCTTCTGTCTTGCTCCCCGACTTGACCAATCCTGTTTAACAATGAGGTTCGGACCGCCCCACTTCATTTGCATACAAGGTCCCATAGATAAAATGAAGAAATACATATGGACACATAAATATAGACATAAATAAATTAAGAAATACAGAAATATAGAAATAGATTTATTTAATGATGGTCTGTTTAGTTATAACTTATATTTATTTATTTCTATATTTATTCATGCATTTATTTATTTATACTTAAGTCAATTTCTGTCCTTCACAGAGGGGAAGGTGTGAAACAGGCAAACAACAGAATCTTGAAGAGTCAAAAAGAGCCAAATAAATTTGGTTAACATTTAACGGCTCAAAAAGTAAAGCATTTCTAAAGTGATTCAGTCTATGGGGGCTTGTGTGCATTGTCTCAACCTGTTTTCAAGAAAACTCCACCTTCACCCTCAAGCTCAAGAGACAACAGCACCTCTGTCATCCTGGTTGCCAAGCCCCCACTGTGCCTGGGCCATATCAACAATACTGTTTTCAGCATTCAAAAATATGTATCGTTTTAAACCCAATGAATATTCATATTATATATAGCCCATTCATAAAATGAAAATGCTGCATTAGATATCAATGTGGCTTAAGAGCTTCCTATAGGAAATGAGTAGCCTATATTTGCTCAATTAAATACACAGAAAACAAACTGTATCATATCAAGTGGATGCCACTGACACAACATCATCACAGTGTATGTCTGTTTGGGAAATAAAACATCAGACTACACTCAAAAAAACGATTCAAGCCCTTCTTAGAGGTGACACATTTAAATATTGTTTGATACATTTAACCCTTGTGTTGCCTTCGGGTCAATTTGACCCGATTCAATGTTTCACCCTCCTGTCGCCTTCGGGTCAATATGACCCGATTCAATGTTTAACCCTCCTGTTACCTTTATATTTACTAACATATTTTACCCTTGAGGTCAATATGACCCCAGCTATTAAAATCTCCAGAAAATTATTAGAATTAATATTGTTTTCCAAGTTTAAGTGTGAGGTACTTTATGTTTGTTTGTTGACTCCCGAAAGAACACCGACATTAAACATTGAATCGGGTCAAATTGACCCGTAGGCGACAGGAGGGTTAAATATTGAATCGGGTCAAAATGACCTGAAGGCAACACAAGGGTTAAATAAATCAATTCCAAAAATTGATATTTATATTTAATGGGTGTAACACAAAATTTATGAATACTTTCATTTATTAGATTTATTTAGGTTCGATGGTGTGCATATCAACTCAAAATAAATGTGTTTCATTGGGGACTACCCTTTGCGCATGCGCCAGCTGAAAATCAGTTGTTTACATGAGGTGAACAGACTTTCATGGCTGTACGGTGGTGTAGCACCGTCGCCTCAAAGCCAGGGTGTGGGTTCAATTCCCAGTCGGGGCGTTCCTTCTGTGTGGAGTTTGCATATTTTGTTTGTTAGTTAGTTAGTTTATCTTTTGAGTTGGACAAACACAAATTAATTTAATTTAATGAATATCGTTATTTTATTTTAGATGTATTTAATACAAATGAGTTGGACTAACTTAATTACATTTTATTGCACTGATGTGCTAAATTTGAGTTGGAGTTGCATATAATTATTGGATGGAAAACCTGCCAACAATTTAATTGAGTTCATCCAATGAGTCATTTCTTTGAGTGTAGTGGACTCACCCAACAGTTCATTGCAACTCTATTTGTAATACTTCAGATTTTTCCTGGCTGCATCCAAGAGTTTTGTCTCCAAGGAACTTCTTGTGCACATCTGTGCAGGAAAAGGTGAAATTGACACAAACTTGCAGCTCAGCTTTGACACTAACCACCTCCAACCGATTCCTCTCGTTTCCCCATGCAAATGTCATCATTGAAAAGACTCGTTCTGTGTGTGCATTGCTACATGGGATGGAGAAGATGTAGGCGCTGACCTTCCTGAGATTCACGAGTGGTAAATCTGCTTTCAGATATCGCTCCTCACTGTGGCAACCTTCCATTTCCGGAGAGCTGAAGGAAGCTTCCACCTTGGCACATTCCTCATACAGTCCATCCATATCAATGTCTTTCAGATTGTAGGCCTGGATAGCATCACTGTATTCTTCAAATTATATTCTGCAGTTGTGAGACCAAGCTTTGCTTTGAAAGTTAGACTCAGAGAAGTCATATCTGTCACTCATGTATTTATTTGCTCTTTCATATAAAACCAAGAAAATCGGTCTCACATTTCTTTGCAAGGTGAGCTCCTGCTTGAGGTTGCTGTTCACAGTAAAGCCAAAGAACCTGCCTTTCAGCCTTCTCTCAAGTTTCTATTTCAATTCAGTCATTACCTTAAACACAGATGTAATGCTGAATGATTTGGCCTCAAGTGCTTCAATGCGGTCTGAAAACATCTTTAGAATGTGACTGAGGAAAAGAAAATATGTCTCCGACACTTCAGTGCTTTCCTCTCCAAAACATTTCCACAAAATCTTGGTGCATTCTTCCTCACCTTCACTCTGAATGAAGCTGGTCAGTAGCTTCCAATACTTCAGCATTCTGTCAAGAGATGGAAGCAGGACAACCACCATGTGACGACATGCCGCAGCAGATTGCATTTTTCTGCTTCCACAAACTCACAGAATTCCTTCTACGGTGCTGTTCTGCTTGCTAAAATGCTAACATGTAAAAATCCAACAGGGCATTTTGTACACCTTCCTCAAAGTGCAAATATCTCAGTACAATTGGGAAACACTTGGTCGTACCTTTGTTTGCTGCGTCGGTTGCCACTGAAAAGGGCAAACTGTTTGCTTTGATTTAATCTGTATGTACACTCAAAAAAACGATTCAAGCCCTTCTTAGAGGTGACACATTTAAATATTGTTTGATACATTTAAATAAATCAATTACAAAACGAAGATATTTATATTGAATGGGTGTAACACAAAATGTATGAATACTTTCATTTATTAGATTTATTTAGGTTACACTCACAAAAACGATTCAAGCCCTTCTTCGAGGTGACACATTTAAATATTGTTTGATACATTTAAATAAATCAATTTAAAAAATAGATATTTATATTTAATGGGTGGAACACAAAATGTATGAATTCTTTCATTTATTAGATTTATTTAGGTTAGATGGTGTGCATATCAACTCAAAATAAATGTGTTTCATTGAGGACTAACCTTTGCGCATGCGCCAGCTGAGAATCAGTTGTTTACAAGGTGAAGACACTTTCAGGGCTCTACGGTGGTGTAGTGGCTAGCACTGTCGCCTCACATCCACGTCTTGCCTCCCGCGCGGGCACCGGGGATTCTTTAGCTAAACGGCCCTAAACAGCTTCCCATTCATTCTCTATGGCGGTGTCTAAAATCGCCGATGTAATATATCTCTGGCCACTCGCAGCTCAGTGGCGCTGTTTTCAGAGTGAAGCTCCTCCCGCTGCTCCTCCCCCTCCTCCGTCTCATTCAGTCTGCTGTGAGAAGGACCGACTGCACATACGGATCTCTGGAGCTCCACCGTTACGTCAAGCAGTAAGTCGTTCTAACTTATTACAATGAACTAACATGTAATGAAAATTAGTCTTGACAGTCTCTTGTTCGCACTGTAAAGTTGGTTGTGTTTTTTCAGTTTGGTTTCTCCGTGTATGTGACTTTCTTGCGCTGTTGAAACGGGAAGTTAACGCGACATCATTTAAATAAATAATGCTGTCGGAATGACCATATCAATACCGTGGATATGACGTTACATGACCATATCAATACTGTGGATATTACGTTACATACACGCTGTGAAGGAACGGTAAACTGTAAACAGGGAGTCACGGAGTTTCTCTTTTTATTGTCTCCCGTAACTTCACTAAACGCGCACTTCTCCTCGTTTAACGTGACTGATGAAGCTTTACTTTAACATATCACGTGTATTACACTCAACTAATAAAGGTGTAATTATAGATTAAACGACCAGCAGCATATTAAAACAGTAGTGAGTAATTGTAACTTTTACTTTTATTTATTTTTTAATGCAGGACCACCATGTGGTGGTATTAATATTTCTATTTTTACTGAAGTAGAAGTTCTGTATACTTTCTCCACCACTGTTAAAACAGAGAACAGCAGAATGTGATACGGTGTTTATATAAAAGTATACTCATAGTCTGATGCAGATATTTTTGGGATGGTCACAAGGAATGGAGATCATTTCTTGATAAGACCCTTCACACTTCATTGTTACTTGAGTCACATGACTGTGGGGAGTTCACCTCCATGTACTTTTCCACAAGATGTTCAGGGCACAGGAGATGGGGGTAGCCTGCCTGCCTGCCTGCCACTGACATGTAAATAGTGTGCCTCAACAAAGGACTTAAGGTTCAGAAACTATATTGTTTGGAAACAATGCCTGTCTATAAGCGTATTAATATACTTACTAATATACTCTACTCTTTTTCAAAACAGGAGAGATGAGCAGACATGTGTTTTACCCTGGGAGAATGGCTGTTTCATTCCTTCCGCTGGCTTCTGGAGAATGACATTTGATACACCATCTACCTCATCAGGAACCAGCAAGAGAGGAAGCTGCAGGAGTGTTCATGGCAGCGGGGCACAACAAGGACAGCCTCCTGTCCTTTCTCAACTATTCCCTCATGTTTGGAGGAATCCAGTCTCTCCTCAACTATGAGGAACACAAGCCAGTTGTGACAGCAGCAGCATCGGAGGATGACCAGCTGGTGGGTTTTGGGACTCGTGCCTACAGCACCTGGCGAGAGGTCTGGGAGAGCAGGGAGGACGGCTATGCATCCTTCATCCTGAAGAAGAACTGCACTGCAGGCACAAAGATGCATAAGCTACAACTCTACCTGAAGAAGAAGCTGCAGCCACCCACTGTCTCCCCTCTGATGTCACACGCCTCACCTGTGATGTCACACGCCTCACATGCTCCTGCTGAAGCCATTGGTGAGTCTGGTGTCTTGTCAGGGATCTACATGCAAGTCATACAAGCACAAATGCAAGAAGATATTTCTTTCTTTCTTTCTAACTTGTTTGTTTGCATCACAGTGATGGATGAAGATGAAGAGCTGGAGAGGATGATGCTGAGCATCTCTCCTTCAAAGCAACATGTGCAGAGCTGTGAGTATACATGTGCTCTCTTTTATTTCTTTGTTTCCCCTCCCTGAAGATTCACAATCGTTTACAGTTCAGACGATTTGCTATTAATCCTGTATTCTATTCAGCATATTTGATATTGTTTTGTGTGTGTTTTATAGCTGTTTCTGCATCTTCGTCATCCTCCTCATCTGCCAGACGACGAGAAAGAGGTCTTTAACCCAGAGCACCGTGCCGACCGACACAACTGGGACCATGAGTTCCTCTCCCACATGCAGCAGGACTCGTCTGGTGTCGGCCGTGTTCTGGTCCTGTTTGTCTTTTGGTGTTCCGCCTGTTGTCCTCGTGACGATGAATGGACTCCGGTCCTGATGAGGGTACGTATCCGTCTTTGTTTTCTGATGTGCATGAAGAGAACCTGCTGTGATACTAACACCTGCTTGCATGTGTTTGCTGTGTGTTTGAAGTCAAGGTGCTTCCCCTGCCTAGGTGACATAGTGATGACTGGCTCCTGAATATTAACCCATTGCAACATGAACACATGTGTATGAATGAAATATACTCTGTACGTAATCATGTTACAAACAGTCTGATTGATTGGATTTGGCTGAACAAAGCAGGTGAAGTAAAGATACTTTCTGCCTTTACTAACAGCAGTTTTTGTGTACTGTCAAAGTATAAATAACAAACAAAGGTTTTTCCGTTGCAGCAGCCAGGCGTTCACCTCCCAGCCGTCTTTGATCCTGCATTGATGGCCCAGCTCAACGCAGCCTCCGAACGGGTGTTGGGACAGATGAAGTATCCAGCATTTCATCTCTCGAGCACCGACACTGGAGAAAAGTTTGGCCTGCAGTCGTTGAGCCTGGTTGCCGCCCAGTTCCTGTGGACTGGGACAAGCACAGGACCAAGTCGGACTCTGCCCCCCCGGCCCTGAATCCACCTCCTCAAAGCAGCGTGCCTACTGTCCAGTCATCCTCACTCTTCATGGCACCACAGAAGCTGTTCCAGTTTCCTCCACGCCCTCCTGTGGATTCTGCTGCTGTCAAACCAGACGTGACTCCCGGGCCTCCGACAGATCCAGGTAACATCAAACACACAGGCATAGTAATGAACCAGACTTTAGTTAGTAGGAACTGAATTTTAATCATATTCATTTTCAGGAGGTTTCCCCTTCTGTAGATCTGAATAACTTATTGTATCCTTTGTCTTTGTCTTCGAGAAACATGTCGGCCGTCTCTGCCGCTGCTGTCTCGCCGACTGCCGCTCGCACTGGACCTGTGAAGACAGGGGAGAGTGTTTGTGTTGGACCACAAGCGGTGGCCGGCCCCCATGAAGGCAACTATTGACAACCTGCTCAATAAACACCGTGGCATGAAGGACATGCTCAAGCTAGTGGACCAGGACTATGCTGCGCTAGTTCACAACTCTTGCACAGACCCAAACAACATGCTCCACCCAACAACTAAACACCACATCTTACTATATGTTAAACACCTCTGCAAATTACTGAACACCAGCTCGTCTTTAAACACCAGCCCGAAAAACTGCAAGAGCGGCAGGAACTCTGGCACGCTCTGACAAAGGGCAGCGAGGCGACCGGTGCCGGTTGTAACAATGCCTGTTGCAGTCGTGAACCCACCTCCACCTAGTCAGACCCTCACAAAAGCCTCTATTGAGCAAATTGTGCAAAATATTATTGAAAAGCAACAACAGCATCAGCAGCAACAACAACAACCAGTGGCTTCAAAGAAGCAGACAAAACGTGCCTTTCCTGTGGTCAGCCAAAGTCCAGGTATGAGAATGATGGTTACTCCATCCACTTCTTCTACCAGCAGATACTTTACTGCTCCACTAAAGTTTTTAAAGCTTACGGTGCTGAGGGTCTGACAAACCCAAAATGCCATTTAATGACTTTGCAGGAACACAGTTCTTTCAGCAGGAACTGTCTGCCACAAAGAAAAGGGTGGAGGAGAGAGGCCAGCAGAAGAGGAAGAGAACTGAATCAGCACAGAACACCAGTACACTGGTCCAAGATGTCGTCTTTGTGGGATGGGACTGAAGCAGGGCCCAAACAGCCCTCACATTCACACCGGGTTCCCGGGGTAGCAGGAAATACGTTTATTGTCCTGCCAAAGTATTTTCCCTGTACAGAGACCAGGGCATGGAGAAGGAGATGACGTGGAGAGAGTTCAAGGCATCTGCCTTCTATGAGACGGGAAAAACAGATGGGCCGTTGACAAGAGCAAATAAGAGAGATGGGCAGTGTTTTGTCATGTATATATCTTTTCTTATTTTAATAATTACATTCTTTTATGATATAAATTATATTTGTTTTACTATTTTTATTGTTTGTGTGACCTTGCACTATGGCCTGTGTGTTCAATATTTACTGTCCTTGTTGTGAATAAATATATTTCATGGACTAATGTCTACATGTGTCATTAATATGTGAATCATTTTAGTGAACAGTCAAGACATATTTAATTTAAGTAATTGCAATTCAAATGTTTATGAGAAGAAAACTAATATGTTACATATAGGTTATAAATAAATAAGTCAAGTACTGATATAATCTGTCTGCCACTGGGATAAAGTGACACTCCAAAAATAGCAAAGTAGGGAACACTTTTCTTGATCAACAGCCCAACTGAGTCTCGAACCCGCGTCCAAATGTGGCTTTTCAGGACATTGGACAGCGTAGATAATACTGCAATTTCATTGGCTGTCAGTGAATTCCCACTATCCACGTCTTGCCACAGCCAGAGGGCTGTGGGTTCAATTCCCAGTTGGGGCTTACCTTCTGTGTGGAGTTTGTGTATTTAGTTAGTTAGTTTATATTTTGAGTTGGACAAACACAAATTAATTTAATTTAATGAATATCGTTATTTTATTTTAGATGTATTTGATACAAATGAGTTGGACTAACTTAATTACATTGTATTGCACTGATGTGCTAAATTTGAGTTGGAGTTGCATATAATTATTGGATGGAAAACCTGCCAACAATTTAATTGAGTTCATCCAATGAGTCATTTCTTTGAGTGTATCTGTACAGCGTAAGGTGCTAGGGCATTCGCACACAGAGCCTGGGCTTTAGTTTGGCCCTTAGCTATGGGCGAATAACTAAATACCTCTCGGTCCACCTTCACGCCGCAGTCTTTACCCCGATACGACTGTTGGTGCTTTCATAGCATGGTAAACTTCACACAGCTCAGCAGCGGAGATTTTGTCATCCAAGGGCGACGTTGGCAGACGTGTTGGCAGACGTCGTTCAACGTGTTTCTACGTCATGTTCTATGTGTTTCTGTCAATGTAGCCAGCGGCGTAGATAAGACGTAGGTAGCACACGGGGCCGTGTTTACCTTTATAACCAATGATATGCCATGGCCCTGTTGAGACTCCGCCCACTCCTCCTCTCTACCTCCATCTGCCTGATGGATCGTGGAGGTCTCGATCGTGGAATATGCCGACTACCAACTATTCATACACTGTCATATTCATTGATTGTGTTGTTACTGTGTTTTAATTTGTGTTTAATGATTCCTTCTGTACACATGACATCTATTGCACCTGTCCATCCTGGACAGGGATCCTCCTCTGTTGCTCTCCTGAAGGTTTCTTCCCTTTTTTCCCCTGTGAAGGGTTGTTTGGGAGTTTTTCCTGATCCGATGTGAGGTTTTGGGGCAGGGATGTCTATGTGTTCAGATTGTAAAGCACTCCGAGACAAATTTGTAATTTGTGAAAATGGGCTATACAAATAAACTGAATTGAATTGAATTGAATATAGGGTTAGGACCTAACATAAGTCTATCAGATATGGATTTGACAACGCTTTTAACCAATTGTGGCGAGAGGTGGGAACTATATGGTTTCACATTGGATATCAACCAACCGTCAAATGTACAACAACGCCACGATAGAAATTGCACCTAAAGATTAATTATTGCATTCAGGAATCAGAGGACACACAGGTTTGTTGTATGGAATGTAGGTGGAGAAAAGCTGTTGCTATTAAAACCAGGCTGACAACGTCAACCAACAGTGCTGTTCACTTCTGCGCCGTAGGCAAAACAGCGTTAAGTCAAACAAACCGTCGGTAAGATCGTGTCGGCAAAAGGGAGCCGTCGGCAAAACAGCAGCGTTCTTCGGATGAGCAGGTTAGCGGTAACCACTTGGTGCCCACGTTCCGCCTGAACCCAGCCAACCCTGTGATCAGGGAGGCCATAGAATCAATAGAATAATAATACTTAAATGATATCACCTAGCAAAAGGGAATCGACTACCAATCAGGCAATATTCATCTGCTCCAACAAGGGGGTTGGCGACCGTGTAATGCTGCCACCGTGGCTACAAGAGTGGTCGGCGACCGTGGCGGAAGCCCAGCAAACCGGGGACGCGCGTTTGACGTCAGGGGTGGAACCAAGGGACTCCCCGCCATATTTATATAATGCCCCCCTCCGCTATTGGCTAGAAAGGGACTTTTAATGAAAAGGGATACGCCGTCTGCTACACAATCATTTGTTAGACTGCGTTCCAGCTAAATATTCTATCGCTGAGCTAAAGGTCGTGTTTGTGACGTACATTGTGCGAGATGAGAAATGTAGTTCACTGAGCAGTTTCACACAACACTAAATGATACTACGACAAAATTCCTTGATTTGCAAAAATTATCCTTTAATTGCAGGGACACCTCTACAGCACGGCCATATCATTTTGTGAGTCATTGGCAAACAACCTTTTCCGTCGTTTAGATATGAGGACATTTTGCAAATACAATACGTACTAACAGATCCATGATGACACCATATAATGCGTCCTCTGTCAAATCCAGGCCTCCATGCAGTGAGAAAGCTCTGGAAACATCTTCTGTCTTTTGACATCCATCCATCCATTTTTCGCTTAATCTGGTGTCGGGTCGCGGAGGCAGCAGACCCAGCAGGCTGACCCAGACTTCCCTCTCACCCGCAACGCTTTCCAGCTCATTCTGGGGGATCCCGAGGCGTTCCCAGACCAGATATAATCCCTCCAGCGTGCCCTGGGTCTTCCCTGGGGTCTCCTCCCAGTTGGACAAGCTGTTTCTAATCCAGGAAGTGTCCACACATTTACAGATTTACCATTAATCTGACGTGATATCTGGTGTGACCCATTTGAAGGAGGGTGTGGATTAGATTGGATCACAGCTTTTTGTGTAAATATGCACACTGCTGTGAGATTGAATACAATCTCCCTTTATCTGTGTGTGTTTGTGTCTGTGTGTGTGTGTGTGTGTGTGTGTGTGTGTGTGTATGTGTGTGTGTTGGGATTACAAATCCTTCAACAGATTACCGATGCTCCATCAGAGAAAGTAAGACCAGTTTGTCAACCCACTGATCAGGTCATGAATACAATGTGATATCAAACACACACACACACACACACACACACACACACAGGCACACAATGATTAAATAACAGACAGATTGAAGGTTGTCAAACAACATGTCCACACTACCAAGTTTCTATTTAAAAATACATATCTTTTACTACGAGAAGTTTGGAAGTGCTCCTGAGGTCGGATAAGTTTAACATAAAGGGACATTTTATTTTGGTGACAGGATGTTGTGAAGTTTTTAACTTTAGACACGTGAGTTAAGCGGTGCGAATGAGAGCCTTTCTAGGACAAAATCAGTCAAAAAATTCTGGAGTGGATGGGCACAATACTTTAAGAATTGCTCAATGTGGTGGAATAATGTTTCCGATGCCTTGTGAGAAATCAAAAGTATTTTAAGCACGGTGGTCTTATCACACTTTATTATATAGTAACAAGTTCAAAAATGATCAGAATGTGAGCCAGGTACAAACAAGTGGACAAGTGAGTCAACTAGACAAATAAGTCATCAGACAAATAAGTAATCACATCAAACAAGTCATGGAAACACCCGGCCGAGTGAAGCAAAATCTGAACCCTCCGAATGAGAAGTCTCAGACTTAATGCTGCCTTCTTGGCTGATTCTCCTCCTCTTTATACACCTCGCCGAGACGTACACATTTCCAGAGTCCATCTGTTTCCCCTCAAGTCATCTGATTGTGACCTTTTCGGTTGGTCACACCCAGGTCATCGGTTTGTGACCTTTTCGGTTGGTCCCCACCCAGGATTAGATTATCCCCCATAGACAGATGGGAGCAGGCCCGGGGTGGGTAATCGGGAGAATCGGGAGAGTTCCCGGTGGGCCGCTTCACTTCTGGGCCGGTCGAGAATTGTATTTGTTGACATTTGTCACGTTAGTCCATCTTCTCTTAAAGTGGGCTAAACACGTTCCGCATTCTGACACCGCAGCCTCTGCATGGGTTGTACCATGCGAGGAAGTTCACCCCTCCCAAATAATAGAGTTGGTTCAGTCCATTATGGAACCAACCAACTCAATTTGGGAGAGGAGCACTTCCTAATCGAGTTGGTTCTGCCCTTCGCTGTCTTTTCCAAAAAGTTTTCTCAGCTCCTGATAGCTGGGCCGGCCTGACCGCAACGATACGCGTCAGGGAGGATGGACGGAAGGAAGAGGGCAGGAGGGGCTGAAAAAGCCAGGTTGAAAAAAAGAAAGGCATTGGAGGAGGATGCTGCCAAATGTGCCAAGATTACAGATTTATTTTCAAGAGGACAAACACAAGTGGCAACTGGTAAAGAGAGACAGAGGCCTAATGATTAGCAACATAACTATTCGGCTAACGTTGTAGCCTTGATTAATATCATTGGAGCGTTGTCAACCTATTCCAAAGCAAAATATTAAATTGAATTAAAATATTAGCCTTTTTATCTCACCCAAAATATGGCGATCCATAGACTTTGCAAATATTATGGAAATATTGATATTCAATTCAGTTTATTTGTATAGCCCAATTTCACAAATTACAAATTTGTCTCGGAGTGCTTTACAATCTGTACACATAGACATCCCTGCCCCAAAACCTCACATCGGATCAGGAAAAACTCCCAAATAACCCTTCAGGGGGGAAAAAGGGAAGAAATTCCTGGGCTGAAAAGTGGCCCCACTCCGGCCCTGGATGGGAGAGACAACGTTTAACACATTTTCTGCTCCAACACTCAACATTTTATTTGCAAGTTATTTGACGAGTTGGATCATGTCTGTATGTGATATGCAGTTGGTTAGTTTAGCTTAGCATAAAGACTGGAAACTAGCCTGGTTCTGTCCAAAATGTAACAAAATCAGCTCACACATGAACACATATTGCATTTTATTTGTTGTTCCCTTTGAACAAAGCCAGGCTAGCTGGTTCCGCCTGTTTCCAGCCTTTATGCTAAGCTAAGGTCAGCTAAGTAATCATTCATTTGTAAATTTGCAGAAGTTATTCAAATTGTTATATAATCTTCAGGATTCACCACTAAATTGTCACCTTTTAATGATCTAGAATCAGGCACAGATAAACACTTTTCTTTGTCTAGCATCACTGTTTCCCCGTCTCTCTCTCTCTCGTTAATGCGACTGAGAGGTTCAACCACCAATATCTGAGAATGTAGGGTTAACCACCTCGGGCCGCGTGCAGAGAGATGAAGCATAAAAATTAGCAAAAACACACACAGATGGGGCAGCGGTGGCATTGTGAGCACCAGCAGTACTTAGAGACAGGGTCTTACTCAGCACTGATTATTAATTCATGACCCACATCTCAGAAGGAACCTTAGATCAGAAACCTCAACCTTACAATGCTGAAAAGGAAAAAGTCAAACTGAACGAGACTCTACAGCGTCGCTGCATGAATCTTGAGGAAGGTCCTTGTGACTGAAACATTTGACTCTTTTTCTTCAAAGTGCATAGGTAAGTGTCTGTTGGAACAGACTTATTTCTTTGAACCGTAGCTAGAAATTCATACGTAGATAAATAGACCAGAAAACTTAATTTGGACCAGAATGACTACAAGAGGAGTGCCTGTGTGTTTCGTCTGTTTCTAAAAACATCCATGTCCCGTAAAAGGAAATATACCATTCCAGCTTAAGCCTTTTCTCATCTTTCCCTCTACACTTAAAGCGTTGAACTCCCCTGACCTCCTGTCTGCCAATCCAAAAAAACGTTGTCATCTCAATACTTCCACAAACACATGGCTTACTTTGATGAGTCCGATGGAGGTCATGTTTTTTTGGCCCATTTGTTTGTTACTCTTTGTAAAATCGTTGTGAATAGAGTCTGAGGAGTGAACACAATCACACAGCCTTAAATGGCAGTTTCACATAATAGCCAGCTGTTAATAGGTTCGCAATGGAAACCTTTATGGAAATGGGTTAAGTCCTACTCTCTTTCTCCCCAATCCCCATCCTCCCTCCTGCTGATTCCATCATCCCGCTCTTGTCTTCCGACCCCACCGCCACCACCCCCTACCCCTCCTCTATTGTGTGCCTGGCTGCCTCCCTTGTAATCCAGTGTGTCTCTTTGTGTCAGTACAGCATGTGGCTCAGCTGCACTTTGGCCCCTAATGGACCCAGTCAATGGGGAGGATTGCCACCCTGTTGTCTCGATCAAGGTCAAGTGTGTGCATATAAGCGTCTGAGTTTGTGTGTTTGCTTGCTGGGCCTTGTGGCTTTGTGGACTCTTTTTGTTTGCATGTGGGCTTGCTGGCAGGGTCACGCACATGTGTTTGTGTGGTTGGGGGGTAAGATGTCCTTGTAAGGGTGCAACTAATATTAGTTGTGTTTGATTTCAACTCTGGTAAATTCTTCTTCTTGTGTACGTATGTGTTTTCAGTGTGTTTGAGCCTGTTCCTTGCCCTCCATTTTCAAACGTAAACTAGACTAGACCATAAGACATGTGATAAGGAGTGGACGTGGACGTCGTGACGTCACCCGTTGGTTTGTGGACTAACGTTTTGAAGCCTCGAGTTTGACTTTTTTTGGGCTGCCGCCATCTTGGATTACGGATTTTTTTTTTGGCAACCAATGAACGGAAGTTACCATGTTTCGATTGCAGAGGAATGACGTAGAGATACATGTTTCTGGTAGCGGCAGCAACCTGTCAGTTAGCTCGCCCTAAAACATACCATGCATTATGGTCTATTTGACTCTAAATAGACCATAATTTACAAAATGAACATCATGCTGTATTGAAGAAGACCTAAACACTAGAGATTGAGACCATCGACTCATGTTTACGAAAATATCAGCACATTTCAACCTGAGAGGCCCATGAGTGTCTATACCCAATATAATGGCAATATGTCCAACAGGTGTTGAGATATATCCGTGTTAGACCCTATTGAGTTTGTTCATCGTCTGGAAATCTCACCGTACAGGGAGAGTTCAAACTGAAACAAAACTTCTTCGTCCAATGTTTCAGTTTCCAGGTGAAAATGGATGCTCCAAAAATAACTCAACTTTTTCACATTCTCCAATATTACCAGCCACTAAATGCTATGTCAGATGAACAATACAAAGAGAAACATGTGAAAATAAGACTTTCTCCGAGGGCCGATGCAACAGAACCGCAATGGTTAGCAGCTTATTACACTGTTGCCTTCGCAATATGACTTTCGTATGGCGAATGTATTTTCTGGCATTTTTCTTTCCTGGTCCATTCTTTTCAGGGTAAAAATGTGCATAGGAGCAGAATAACACACGTTTATAACTCTTTTCTCTCAGATTCTCGAGATTGTCTATTCTTTTGGGATCTACGGCCGCCAACTGCATAAGAGAGGTTGTGGCCACGCAACAACAACAACAAAAAACAACAACTACAAAAATCACAGAAAAAAGTGTGTGTGTGTGTGTGTGTGTCCATCCCTCTGACATCGTCGGCCCCGACTATATTCTATGCTTCACAGTGTAACACCCTGTTCTGTGTTCTCCCCGGTGTCTCTTGATTGTTCATTCCCTTCACCTGCCCTCAGCCACTCCTCTGTCTTGCTGATTGCTCATGCCCTACATCTGTGGTTTCCCCCATCCCTCTTATATATACTCACATTCTTTCCCTTGTCCCCTGCCAGATTGTTGTCATTGATACCTGTTGTTTAGTCCTGCTGTTAATTCCTGTCATTGATTCCTGTTGTTAGTCTCTAGTGGGACTTTGCCTTCAACCAACTAGGTTTGACTTTGGGCATTCTTGTCTGTACTTGTGTTCTCGTGAAACGTCATCAAAGTCCACTTCTGCGCCAGCTTGCTTATCTGACCAGATCATAATGTCTAAATTTTGGACATTTATCTAGCTAATGTTCTCTAGGCTAGCTTGTAGGCAACATCTCATCTATGAAAAACAAGCTAACATTGGTCAAGTCACTGCCGCAACTTACCATCATATCACTGTCACCAGTTGGTGGTTCCCAAATAAGTCATACATATTTTTTATGCAACTTCTTCCAGACATTTCTTCTTTTTCTCCCTGAGCTTTTCAGCTCCACTTTTTTAAAGGATTTACGCTGCCGGCTCACGCTGAAAAAACGGCTTTGTCTTTGAGCAAATGTTGCGTAGGCTAAAGTGGTTGACATTTAATAACATCTAAAACAAAGTTCGTCTGGCGTAAGAGATTAGTTGAGTAAAGAAGATGGAAACCAAGTGTGGATACAGATTACGAGGAGTAAATGCCAGTCAGTGATTATTGACTTTAGGTTTTAAGAGTAAATTGAACGTGTTCCGTGTATCCCGGGTGTGCTCTGTTGTCATAGGGTATGGGGGCGACAAATTGCTGCGATAAGATGTGAAGCATATACTGGAGAGCACTTTCCCCAACTTGTGAATGACGTGCTGGAGACCATGAATCTGGATGTGAAGCGGTGTATTGGATATTCCACTAATGGGGCCTACAATATGCAAGGCCAATATAAAGGCTTCTCTGCACTGCTCTAAGAAAAGTGACCGACTCAAATCCATGTGTGGTGCTATTATTCACACATCCTAAAACTTGTGCTGTCAGAGAAAACACAGTCTGTACTGTTTTGTCGTCCTCTAGGTGTTATGTCTACGTATTGTCTTTTGTCTTATAATAAAAAATAAAAAATTTAAAAAAAGACAACACAGTCTGGCAAGTAGCTCTCTTCTTTCCCTGATGAACAACATTGCTGTCTTCTTCAGAGAGTACTACAAGAGGATGAATATCTGGAAGAAGGAGAGCAAAGACGCAGACGTCTCGCCTCGATAGGAGAAACGGGCTGGTGGTCCAAAGATGCAGCTGTGACGAAGGTGTTTGGCTCTTTTGGAAAGCCAGATGGGGCCCTGTGCGTTGATGTCCTCCACATCCTCTCAAGATGGAGAGACCGTCAATGCCATCGCCCAGCTTCTGAAGCACGACACTAAACTTACAGTTAAGATCTTCCTGCGAATTTTGTGGAATGAGCATCGTGACAGCTCATCAGATGGTTGCGGCTGCAGAAGCAGAGCTGAAGGATGTGACCAGAGTGTCAAGACAGCGGCTGGTAGAATTCTTCCAGTGGGCCAACAATCAACTACAGGAGCAGAGTGAGGAGACTGAGCTGGAGGTGGAGATGACTCTGCCACAGAAACGAGGAAGAAGGAAGAAATCCATGCCTGGATTAGGCTGTGACTGAAACATCATACAAGATTGAGGTCCACAATTAAATCATGGACACTGTCGCAGGAAGCATGCACCAGCGTTTCCTCGAGAAAGGCACTTTGTATGCTGATTTATCACTTCTGGACCCCGAAGAATTTCCGCGAGGTAACATCTAACGGTGATAGTTTCCCAGAGACAGCACTCCCAAGAGGTGAGCAAGTGTTTGATGCCATTTGATGACAAAGCAACAGTGGCCAAGTTACAAAGTGAGCTCAAAAGTCTTGCACGGCAGTGGGATAGGCTGAAGGCATCAGTATTTGAGGAGTACACAACCAAGACAACAGAACCCGGGCCGGAGGATGCTGAAGATGAATGAGGCAGAGATGGTTTACAAAAAGTGCTCATCTTGCAAGGACTGTCCAATCTGTTGCTGCTGAGGTATGAAGCAGTACAACTGACAGATGCAGACTATCATAGGCCTTGCATACAGGTTCCTGCTCACCCTCTATGTCACACAGGTACTGTGTGAGAAACTTTTCAACTGTGACATATATAAAACGGACTTAGGAGCTCACTCTCTCAACAGCACCTGGAGGCTTTAATGTTGATGGATACTCAGACAGATGTTTTGCAGATGCTGGACGGTGAGAAAAATATTTACTGTGTTGCAGAAATGAGTGAGCTGCTGCAAAAAATACTCATGTAGTGTGTATGAATAGTTGGTAGTCGGCATGGACCATATACGTATAACCATCTGATACTATCCCATAGTTAAGCATATTCATCAAGCAAACTATACCTACCTTGGAGTGTTACAATAGTCATCTTTTTATGCCATGTGTCCATCCAAGCAAATTTGTGGATCCAAATGTTATTTTAAAAAAACATATATGATGTAATTTCTTTGTAATCATCCCAAATAATGTTAAGTGTATGGGTATTTTTCAGAGTAGGCCACTGACTGGTCGATACGTTCGATGCATTGAGTGGGCAACGCGTCGTGTATTGGGTGCGCGCTGACAGTAACTCCCAGGCCACTTTTCCCCCTGTGTGTGTGTGTGTGTGTGCATCTGTGTGTGTGTGTGTGCTGAGGGAAGGGGGGGGGTGAAGAGGGCAGTGTTGTCAGCGGTGTCCCACATAAAGAAGATAAAACTTCTAATGGCCCGGGTTTCCCTCTAATGGAACGTTGAGCCTCGCTGTGGCGTCAACAAAGCTGCATTCAGAGCATCTCTTATTCATGGATGCATTTCGGCCTTTCTCTCCCTTTTATATTTACAGCTCCCCCTCTCTCTCTCTTTCTCTGTCTGACACACGTGGGCGTCTCTTCTCGTGCACCGTATACGTTTTTTCATCCCACGCCGTGCACAGTTCTCCGGCATCCCACGGCATCCTTTCTCCTCCCACAAACACACACATACACATATTGCATCATATCACACTGCATTTTTAAACAGCATAAAGAGTGTTGCCCTGGGCCGAGGTCATGAAACATCTTGTGTGTTGGGACGGATTTAAATGTATTAAACCATAGTGCCATAGGTACAATTATGAAACAATGTTACTTAATTTGAGAGTATACTGTTTATTTCACGCACCTTTAATATCAGACAATATGTATTTGACAGCTACAGTAAAAAAAATCCAGATTCTAATTTTAAATAAAAAAATATTTTGCTTATAAAAAACAT